>NW_021703785.1:45083056-45325028 GCF_005190385.1 Monodon monoceros | reverse complement strand
CTTTCTTTCTTTCTTTCTTTCTTTCTTTCTTTCTTTCTTTCTTTCTTCCTTTCTTTCTCTCTTTCTAATTTTTCTCCCTTTTATTCTGAGCCATGTGGATGAAACGCTCTTGGTGGTCCAGCCAGGAGTCAGTGCTCTGCCTCTGAGGTGGGAGAGCCAGCTTCAGGACACTGGTCCACAAGAGACCTCCCAGCTCCACGTAATATCAAATGGCAAAAATCTTCCAGAGATCTCCACCTCAACACCAAGGCCAAGCTTCACTCAACAACGAGCAAACTACAGGGCTGGACACCCTATACCAAACAACTAGCAAGACAGGACCACAGCCCCATCTACTAGCAGAGAGGTGGCCTAAAATCATAATAAGGCTACAGACACCCCAAAACACTCTACCAGACGTGGACCTGCCCACCAGAAAGAAAAGATCCAGCCTTATGCACCAGAACACAGGCACTAGTCCTCTCCCCCAGGAAACCTACACAACCCAGTGAACCAAACTTAGCCACTGGGGACAGACATCAAAAACAACAGGAACTACGAACATGCAGCCTGTGCAAAGCAGACCCCAATCAAACTAAGTTAAGCAAAATGAAAAGACAGAAAAACACACAGCAGATGAAGGAAAAAGGTAAAAACCCACCAGACCTAACAAATGAAGAGGAAATAGGCAGTCTACCTGAAAAAATAACTCAGAATAATGACAGTAAAGATGATCCAAAATCTTGGAAATAGAATAGAGAAAATGCAACAAACATTTAACAATGACCTAGAAAAACGAAAGAGGAAACAAGCAATGATGAACAACACAATAAATGAAATTAAAAATAATCTAGAAGGGATCAATAGCAGAATAACTGAGGCAGAAGAACGGATAAGTGACCTGGAAGATAAAATAGTGAAAATAACTACTGCAGAGCAGAATAAAGAAAAAAGAATGAAAAGATATGAGGACAGTCTCAGAGACATCTGGGACAACAATAAACACACCAACATTCAAATTACAGGGGTCCCAGAAGAAGAAGAGAAAAAGAAAGGGACTGAGAAAATATTTGAAGAGATTATAGTTGAAAACTTCCCTAATATGGGTAAGGAAATAGTTAATCAAGTCCAGGAAGCACAGAGAGTCCCATACAGGATAAATCCAAGAAGAAACATGCCAAGACACATATTAATCAAACTATCAAAAATTAAATACAAAGAAAACATATTAAAAGCAGCAAGGGAAAACCAACAAATAACACACAAGGGAATCCCCATAAGGTTAACAGCTGATCTTTCAGCAGAAACTCTGCAAGCCAGAAGGGACTGGCAGGACATATTTAAAGTGATGAAGGAGAAAAAACTACAACCAAGATTACTCTTCCCAGCAAGGATCTCATTCAGATTTGATGGAGAAACTAAAACCTTTACATAGAAGCAAAAGCTGAGAGAGTTCAGCACCACCAAACCAGCTTTACAACAAATGCTAAAGGAACTTCTCTAGGCAAGAAACACAAGAGAAGGAAAAGACCTACAATAACAGACCCAAAACAATTAAGTAAATGAATATAGGAATATACATATGGATAATTGCCTTAAATGTAAATGGATTAAATGCTCCCACCAAAAGACACAGACTGGCTGAATAGATACAAAAACAAGACCCATATATATGCTGTCTACAACAGACCCACTTCAGACCTAGAGACCCATACAGACTGAAAGTGAGGGGATGGAAAAAGATATTCCATGCAAATGGAAATCAGAGGAAAGCTGGAGTAGCAATTCTCCTATCAGACAAATTAGACTTCAAAATAAAGACTATTACAAGAGACAAAGAAGGACACTACATAATGATCAAGGGATCAATCCAAGAAGAAGATATAACAATTGTAAATATTTATGCACCCAGCATAGGAGCACATCAATACATAAGGGAAATACTAACAGCCATAAAAGGAGAAATTGACAGTAACACATTCATAGTAGGGAACTTTAACACCCCACTTTCACCAATGGACAGATCATCCAAAATGAAAATAAGGAAACTCAAGCTTTAAATGATACATTAAACAAGAGGGACTTAATTGATATTTTTAGGACATTCCATCCAAAAACAACAGAACACACATTTTTCTCAAGTTCTCATGGAACATTCAACAGGATAGATCATATCTTGGCTCACAAATCTAGTGTTGGTAAATTTAAGAAAATTGAAATTGTATCCAGTATGTTCTCCGACCACAACGCTATGAGACTAGATATCAATTACAGGAACAGATCTGTAAAAAATACAAACACATGGAGGCTAAACAACACACTACTTAATAACGAAGTGATCACTGAAGAAATCAAACAGGAAATCAAAAAATACTCAGAAACAAATGACAATGGAGACACAACGACCTAAAACCTTTGGGATGCAGCAAAAGCAGTTCTAAGAGGGAAGTTTATAGCTATACAATCCTACCTTAAGAAACAGGAAACATTTCAAATAAGCAACCTAACTTTGCACCTAAAGCAACTAGAGAAAGAAGAAAAGAAATTCCCTGAATTTAGCAGAAGGAAAGAAATCATAAAGATCAGAGCTGAAATAAATGAAAAAGAAATGAAGGAAACGATAGCAAAGATCAATAAAACTAAAATCTGGTTCTTTGAGAAGATAAAAAAATTGGTAAACCATTAGACAGACTCATCAAAAAAAAAAGGGAGATGACTCAAATCAATAGAATTAGAAATGAAAACGGAGAAGTAACAACTGACACTGCAGAAATACAAAGAATTATGAGAGATTACTACAAGCAACTCTATGCCAATAAAATGGAAAACCTGGAAGAAATGGACAAATGCTTAGAAATGCACAACTGCCAAGACTGAACCAGGAAGAAATAGAAAATATGATCACACCAATCACAAACACTGAAATTGAAGCTGTGATTAAAAATCTTCCAACAAACAAAAGCCCAGGACCAGATGGCTCCACAGGTGAATTCTATTAAACATTTAGAGACGAGGTACCACCTATCCTTCTGAAACTTTTCCAAAATATAGCAGAGGAAGGAACACTCTCAAACTCATTCTACGAGGCCACCATGAGCTTGATACCAAAACCAGACAAGGATGTCACAAAGAAAGAAAACTACAGGTCAATATCCCTGATGAACATAGATGCAAAAATCCTCAACAAAAGACTAGCAAACAGAATCCCACAGCACATTAAAAGGATCATACACCATGATCAAGCGGGGTTTATTCCAGGAATGCAAGGATTCTTCAATATACGCAAATCAATCAACGTGATAAACCATATTAAAAAATTGAAGGAGAAAAACCATATGATCATCTCAACAGATGCAGAGAACGCTTTCAACAAATTCAACACCAATTTATGGTAAAAACCCTGCAGAAAGTAGGCATAGAGGGAACTTTCCTCAACATAATAAAGGCCATATATGACAAACCCACAGCCAACATCATCCTCAATAGTGAAAAACTGAAGCCATTTCCACTAGGATCAGGAGCAAGGCAAGGTTGCCCACTCTCACCAATCTTATTCAACATAGTTTTGGAAGTTCTAGTCGCAGCAATCAGAGAAGAAAAAGAAATAAAAGGAATCCAAATCTAAAAAGAAGAATTAAAGCTGTCACTGTTTGCTGATGACATGATACTATACATAGAGAATCCTAAAGATGCAACCAGAAAACTACTAGAGATAATCAATGAATTTGGCAGAGCAGCAGGATACAACATTAATGCACAGAAATCTTTGGCACTCGTATACAGTAATGATGAAAACTCTGAACATGAAATTAAGAAAATACTCCCATTTACTCTTGCAACAAAAATAATAAAATATCTAGGAATAAACCTGCCTAAGGAGACAACAGACCTGTATGCAGAAAATTATAAGACACTAGTGAAAGAAATTAAAGATGATACAAATAGTTGGAGAGGTATATCATGTTCTTGGATTAGAAGAATCAAACTTGTGAAAATGACTCTACTACCCCAAGCAATCTACAGATTCAATGCAATCCCTATCAAACTACCACTGGCATTTTTTACAGAACTAGAACAAAAAATTTCACAATTTGTATGGAACACAAAAGACCCCTAATAGCCTAAGCAATGCTGAGAACGAAAAACGGAGCTGGAGGAATCAGGCTCCCTGACTTCAGACTATACTACATATCTACAGTAATCAACACAGTATGGTACTGGAACAAAAACAGAAATATAGATCAACGGAACAGGATAGAAAGCTCAGAGATAAACCCACACATATGGTCACCTTATCTTTGATAAATGAGGCAAGAATATACAGTGAAGAAAAGACAGCCTCTTCAATAAGTGGTGCTGGGAAAACTGGACAGGTACATGTAAAAGTATGAAATTTGAACACTCCCTAACACCATACACAAAAATAAGCTCAAAATGGATTAAAGACCTAAATGTAAGGCCAGAAACTATCAAACTCTTAGAGGAAAACAGAGGCAGAACATTCTATGACATAAATCACAGCAAGATCCTTTTTGACCCACCTGCTAGAGAAATGGAAATAAAACCAAAAATAAACAAATGGGACCTAATGAAACTTAAAAGCTTTTGCACAGCAAAGGAAACCATAAACAAAACCAAAAGACAACCCTCAGAATGGGAGAAAATATTTGCAAATGAAGCAACTGACAAAGGATTAATCCCCCAAATTTACAAGCAGCTCATGCAGCTCAATAACAAAAACAAACAACCCAATCCAAAAATGGGCAGAAGACCTAAATAGACATTTCTCTAAAGAAGATATACAGATTGCCAACAAACTCATGAAAGAATGCTCAACATCATTAATCATTAGAGAAATGCAAATCAAACCTATGATGAGATATCATCTCACACCGGTCAGAAGGGCCATCATTAAAAAATCTAGAAACAGTAAGTGCTGGAGAGGGTGTGGAAAAAATGGAACTCTCTTGCACTGCTGGTGGGAATGTAAATTGATACAGCCACTATGGAGAACAGTATGGAGGATCCTTAAAAAACTAAAAATTGAACTACCATACGACCCAGCAATCCCACTACTGGGCGTATACCCTGAGAAAACCATAACTCAAAAAGAGTCATGTACCAAAATGTTCATTGCATCTCTATTTACAATATCCAGCACATGGAAGCAACCTAAGTGTCCATCAACAGATGAATGGATAAAGAAGATGTGCCACATATATACAATGGAATATTACTCAGCCATAAAAAGAAATGAAATTGAGTTATTTGTAGTGAGGTGGATGGACCTGGAGTCTGTCATACAGAGTGAGGTAAGTCAGAAGGAGAAAAACAAATACTGTATTCTAACACATATATATGGAATCTAAGAAAAGAAAACTGTCATGAAAAGCCTAGGGGTAGGACAGGAATAAAGACATAGACCTACTAGAGCATGGACTTGAGGATATGCGGAGGGGGAAGGGTAAGCTGTGATGAAGTGAGAGAGTGGCATGGACATATATACACTACCAAACGTAGGGTGGATAGCTAGTGGGAAGCAGCCACATGGCACAGGGAGATCAGCTAGGTGGTTTGTGACCACCTAGAGAGGTGGGATAGGGAGGGTGTGAGGGAGGGAGATGCAAGAGGGAAGAGAAATGGGGTCATATGTATATGTATAACTGTTTCACTTTGTTGTAAAGCAGAAACTAACACACCATTGTAAAACAGTTTTACTCCAATAAAGATGTTAAAATAAATAAATAAATAAAATAATAATAACTAAAAAATAAAATAAAATAATAGTAACTATGGGAAAGAATAAATAAAATAAAAAATGAGAACAGATTAAGGAACATCTGAGACAACATCTAGCATACCAACATGTACATTACAGGAGTCCCAGAAAGAGAAAAGAGAGAGAAAAGGGTCCAAATGTATGTGATGCAATTATGACTGAAAAATTCCTGAAGGTGGATAAAGAAACAGATATCCAGTTACAGGAAGCACAGTGAGTCCCAACCAAGATGAACCCAAACAGACCCACACCAAGACATATTATAATTAAAATGGAGAAAGGTAAAAATAAATGAGAAATCTAAAGGTAGCAAGAGAAAAAGTGAGTCCTATACAACAGAACCCCCCAGAAGGAGGTCAGCTGGTTTTTCTGAAGAAACTTTACAGGACAAAAGGGAGTGGCATGACATATTTAAAGTGCTGAAAGGGAAAAACTTACAACCTAGGATTCTCTACCCAGCAAGATTATCATTCAGAATTGAAGGAGAAAAAAATAAATTCTCAAGGAAGCAAAAACTAAAAGAGTTAATCTATACTAAAAAGACCCTAAAAGAAATATTAAAGGATATTCTTTAAGTGGAAAAGAAAAGGCTACAAGAATAAATAAGAATTTACAGGAAATGGAAAATCCCACTAGTAAAGTCAAATATATACTAAAGGCTGTGGATCAACCACTTAAACAAGCTAGTAGAAAGATTAAAGGAAAAGAAAAATGTACAATCAAGAGTAACTATGATAAACAGTTAAAGGATAAACATGAAGATGTAAAGCACAACATCAATAGCACAAAATGTGGGAAAGAGGAGTTAAAAATGAGTTCTTTTAGAATGCTTTTGAACTTCAATTACAGCCAGTTTAAAATAAGTAGATATAGTTATGGTTCAACATATATGAACCCCATGGTAACCACAAACCAAAACCCTAGAGTAGATACACAAAACAAGAAAGAAAGGAACACAGGCATACCACTAATGAAAGTCATCAAATCACAAAGGAAAAAACTAAAAGAGGAATGAAAGAAGAGAACTATAAAAACAATGAGAAAACAAGTAATAAAATGGCAATAAGTACATACCTATCAGTAATCACTTTAAATGTCAATGGACTAAGTGCTCCAATCAAAAGACATAAGGTGGATGATTGAATAAAATAAAATAGACCCATCTATATGCTGCTTACAAGAGGCTCACTGCAGAGCTAAAGACACACATAGATCAAAAGTGAGAAAATGGAGAATGATATTTCATACCAATGGAAATGGCAAGAAAGTTGGGGTAGCAATACTCATATTAGAAAAAGTGTATTTAAAAAAAAGTCTATGACAAAAGACAAAGAAGTGCATTGTATAATGATAAAGAGATCAGTAAAAAGAACAGGATACAACATTGGTTAATATATATGCACCCAGTATAGAAACCCCTAAATATATAAAGCAAATATTAACAGACATAAATGGAAAGATTGACAATAACACAATAGTAGGTGACTTCAACACCCCACTTACATCAATGGACAGATCATACACACAGAAAATCAATAAGGAAACAGTAATCTTAAAGGACACATTACACCAGTTGGACTTAGTAGATATCTACATGACATTCCATCCAACAACAACAGACTACCCATTCAAGTGCACATGGCACCTTCAGAATAGATCACATCTTAAGTCACAAAACAATTCTCAACAAATTTAAGAGGACAGAAATTATATCAAGCATTTTTTCAGTGGAACAGAATAGACAGCCCAGAAATAAACCCATGCACTTATGGTCAATTAAACTACCACAAATGTTTCAAGAACATACAATGGAGAAAAGATAGTCTCTTCAATAAGTGGTGCTGGGAAACCTGCACAGTTACATGTAAAAGAATAAAATTAGAATATTTTCTCACTCCATATACAATAATAAACTCAAAATGGATTAAAGAGTTAAATGAAAGACCAGACACCATACAATTCCTAGAAGAAACCATAGGTAGAACACTCTTTGACATAAATTGTAGCAATACTTTTTTTGGATCTGTCTCCTAAGGCAAAGGAAACATAATCAAAAATAAACAAATGGGACCTAATTAAATTTAAAGCTTTTGTACAGCAAAGGAAACCATGGACAAGACAAAAAGGAACTTACTGAATGGGAGGAAATATTTTCAAATGATACAACGAATAAGGGGTTAATAGCCAAAATACATAAACAGCTCATACAACTCAATATCCAAAAAACAAGCAACTTGATAAACAAGTGGGCAGAAAACCTGAATAGGCATTTTTCCAAAGGAGATACACATATGACCAACAGGCACATGAAAATAAGCTCAAGATCGCTACTCATCAAAGAAATACAAGTCAAAACCAAAATGAGATATCACCTCACACCTGTCAGAATGGTTAACAGCAAAAAGACCAGAAATAACAAATATTGGCCAGGACGTGGGGAAAAGGGAGCCCTAGTACACTGTTGATGGGAATGTAAATTGGTACAGCCACTAGGGAAAAAACAGTATGGTGTTGCCTAAAAAATCTAAAAATAGAATTACTATATGATCCATCAATTCCATTCCTGGGTATATATCCAGAATAAACAAAAACACTAATTTGAAAAGATACATGCACCTCAATGATTATAGCAGCACTATTTGCAATAGCCAAGGCATGTCAACAATCTAAGTGTCTATCAACAGATAAATGGATAAAGAAGATGTGACATATATATATATATATATATGCATATATATATATACACACACATATATATACACAATAGAATATTACTCAACCATAAAAAAGAATGAAATTTTGCCATTTGCAAGAACATGGATGGACCAGGAGGGTATTACGCTTAGTGAAATAAGTCAGACAGAAAAAAAAACAAATACTATATGTTTTTGCTTATATGCTGAATCTATAAAATAAAACAAACAAATGAATATATGAAACAGAAACAGACTCACAGCTATAGATAATAAACTAGTGGCTTCCAGTGGGGAGAAGGAAGAGGAAAGGGGCAAGATAGGGTATGGGATTAAGAGGTACAAACTACAATTCATAAAATAAATAAGCTACAAGGATAAATTGTACAGCACAGGGAATATAGCCAATATTTTACAATAACTTTATAAAGAGTATAATCTATACAAATATTGAATCACTATGTTGTACATCTGAAACTAATATAATATTGTAAATCAACTATACTTAAAGTTTTAAAAAATGAAGATAGAGAAAGCACAAAAATCTCCTTATCTCTTCCCCATTCCTATCAGTTAAACAGGGAAACTGAACTTTAGTAACAACAAATGCAGGGAAATCTACACAGTGGACATGCAATAAATCTTAATAATCGTAATGATTACCAAGAATAACATCGCCCAATATAACACCTTATTTCATACTTGCAACTGTTACTCTATAGATTTTTAAATGTTTGAAAAAATTGAATGAGCAGTATTTGCTTATGCCATATCTGAAAGAATAATAAACTGGGTTACCACAGGGTTTACTGATTCCAGAAACTGAGAATTATTTAACTCCTTACTTATAAATGAGAGGGGAAAATGGAGAATTATATAGAAATATATTAAGTGTATTATATATGGTATGCTATACTATAATAAGTGGAATATAGTATGCTAGATTTTATTACTGTATCAATTATGTATTCCCTTCTCCATAAAACCCCTTGCCATGTGACCTCCTCTTCCTTCTGTGAGAGGAATATTTCCCACCACTTTGTTGTTATACTTTGGGATGTGAATTGACTTGTTCATTAAAGTGAGAATGAAATGGAATTATGCTTCAGAAATTACCAGCCTTTGCATATTTCCATCACAAGAACACCTTATACTAAATAAAGGTAGACCCTTAAGTCTGTGCTATGGTAGAAAGAAGGTACATGGAATAGAGACACAGGCAACCTGTATCTGACAAGTTGTTGTAAGGCACTGAGGTTTTTTGTTTGTTTGTTTCATTTTTTTAACAGAAGATAGAAGACTAAATTACATGCTTTTGGAAAATAATCATAAAAACATGAAAAAATAGTCCTTTTTATATTTTTGATAAGTGAGACCAAACAAAGCCTCCCAACCATCTGTACTATATCTGTCCCCTGAGATCATTGATAGCACCAACATCTTACAAATGAAGACTTAGTTACTCCTAAGAAAAATAACTTCTTAATGATGCTGAGTTCTAAAACCTGAAATAAATGTTGCAACAGAGATTTATGGTCACATATTTAAGCAATGGTGCAAGCAAGACTATTAACCATCTGAGCTTTCTATTGGGAAAAAAATACAGCAAAAAATAAAAAGACTTCTCTGAAGAGCCAGAGGAATACATTAAGAAATAGTGTGTGCAAAGAGAACATGAAAATAGGAACACAAGTCAAGGTCTGAAATATGTGATGTTAACAGCCCATGTGCTGATGCTGGGTTTACATACCTAGCAGGAAGCCAATGGGAGCTGTGAAACTCAGGCATCATGGTTCATTTGTAGGGTTGGCAGAATGGTAAGTCCTGAACCAAAGCAATCATCAGCAAACGTAGTCAATAAATTGCTAAAAATACTTCACAGGAAATCATTGTTAGCTCCCAGTTTAGTGCCCCAAATCTTTGGTGAATAATTTGCATTTAATAATTGACAGATATGTGTCCCATGTTGCTCTCTAATATGTTTGGAATAAACAGGTGGAAAGCCTGTTAGATCCTAAAAGAAACAAGGAAAGTTGAATCATATATATGATATACATATATATACAAATATATTTTTAGTTAAATCTGGAAATTTAACTTAAAAATACAATGAACATATTTCAAAGAATGAACATACTTAAAAAAATAGATTTGCCTTCTCATGTTAGCTTTTTATTTCTGCAGTAAAAAATAACCCTAAATCTGGTGGCTTAGAACAGTACAAATTTATTGTCTCATTGTTTTGTAGGTCAGAAGTCCAGTAAGGGCCTTATTAAACTAAAATCAAGGTGTTAGCAGGGCTACATTTCTTTTGGGGGGCTATAAGGGAGAATCCATTTCCTGCTCACTTGAATTAACAGAATTCAGTTCCTTGTGCTATAAGACTGAGGGCCATTCCCAAGTTCTTTAGGCTACTCATTCCTCCATCTTCAAAGTCCATGGCTCCTGGCCCCATCCCTCTATCTTCAAAGTCAGTGACAGCACTTTTATTCTCTATCAAGCTTCCTCCTTCTTCATTCTCTTTTCCCTAACCCCGTTGGAAAAAGTTATTCATTTTCAAGGAATCATGTGATAAACTGAGCCTTCTTGGATAATCCGCTATAATCTTACAGTCTCAAGGTCTATAACCTTAATTACTCCTGGAAATTTCATTTTGCTATGTAATGTAATCTATTCAGGGGTTCAGGTGATTAGGATGTGGGTGTCTTTGGAGGGACAGTATTCTGCCCACCAAACCTACTAAATGGTCAATCCAGCATTCATTAAAAAGAAAAAAGAGCGAGAGAAGAAACGAGTATAACTAAGACAACATTTAGGCACAGGAACTGACACTTGCCTACATCACAGGAAACCTGAAATACCAGCATGAATTTGTCGAGGTTTAGAAAGTGAAGAACTCCTTAGGTGACAAAGACTGGAGACTGACAGACACACCTCTACTTCTACCTTATTCCTCCATAGCTGCCTCTATAATACAGGATCTGAAATCCAAAAACTCAAGTTTCAAATGATAGTACTCAGAATTCTGATTTTTTATCAGCCTCTACCCTAGTGTTTCTGTAAGCTTCATTTCTGGATCGCCTACAATAGAAGGACTTAAGGGCTTCCCTGGTGGTGCAGTGGTTGAGAGTCCGCCTGCCGATGCAGGGGACACGGGTTCATGCCCCGGTCCAGAAAGATCCCACATGCCGCGGAGCGGCTGGGCCCGTGAGCCATGGTCACTGATCCTGTGAGTCCGGAGCCTGTGCTCTGCAACGGGAGAGGCCACAACAGTGAGAGGCCCGCATACGGCAAAAAGAAAAAAAAAAAAATAGAAGGACTTAAGCTTCCAAAGTGATTCTTATTCACAAAATTTTAAAATTGCTGCTACAGTAGCTAGAAATGCCTTTAGAAATCAGGGTTTTTGACAAACCATTTAAAAGCATTGAATAAAATAGGTAAGGAAAGAGGAAAAATGCTACAGGAGTTAAAATACAGTTATGTTTACTAATTACCTCTTCCTTTTTAGTTCAATATCTAAAAAAACAAAGAAAAGATATCTTAATAAAGTACTCCAACCATTTCTGTTTACATTATACCTATCAATGAATATTTTATTTTGAGAAATTAAGTAGACTGGCCTAGTATACACTAAGATATAGTCAGTACTCTTAAAATTTTATTAATGGAGAGAAGTCTAATGATTACTAATAACTTTATTATGTTGAATTAAAAGAGTCTATTATTTTAATATTCATTTGGAGTAACTGCTAATTCTGTATTTGGACATCTAGTGGGAATGTAACACTTCAACTTTCATGTTAAAATCTTATTGATGCTTCTGATCCTAAGTAAATAAAAAAATTAAGGTGTCTATGAAGGTAACAATTGTTTCCATCCACATTATTTATATCACTCTTTCATAGTCCGTATCTTTGCATAGTGATGTGAAGACCATGTGCTTAAAGATGTTTTCAAATAACTTTTTATTTCCGTTGATTTTTAAAATAATTAATGGTTATAACTAAGATCCCACTTTGGAAAAGCAGCAATATTTTACAACCATCAGATGTCAGAGGACTTTATTTTTCAACTATAATATGATGAATTATTAGGTTGTTTGCAAAAGCAACATGAACTTACTTAGCTGCATGACAATTAGCTTACTGATCTTTGTTCTACCTTTTCATGCAAACAAGGAACAATTTTAAGGACATTTAAAAAGCAGTAGCAAATTTTTAATATCATGTTTCTATGCTAATAGTAAAAACAAAAATCTAATTAATTTAGCCTTGCTGCAGAACCATAGCAGAGAGATTCTAAACAGGGTGTTAATAAATAAATGCCTAGCCTTGTAAAAAGTGTCTGAGTGATCTATATATACCCACACAGCAGGCTTAGGAAAACTGTGAGGAAGGCCACAAGCCTGGACCTTCAGTCACCCTGTAAATCATCCTGCTTCATTCTCCAGGTGATAATGGGACCAAAATGAATGAGTGGTCGCAGAACACCCAAAGGTCTGTGAAAGAAAGATACAAATAAAACTGCATAGCCTAGCTCTATCAGAGACAGCATAAAACAATAAATTTAACATCATACCTGGAGCAAATAACAAATATTGAAATTGTAGGTTTCTAGAGGCTGGTTAGAGGAAAGAGACAATATAATCTAGAAACATTCTATCAAATGTCACCATTTTAAAACTGCAAGTTTTTACATGAAGTTTGTGAGGGTGGGGGGTATTATTCAAATACATTTGTATCATGTTAAATTTAATTAAGATGACTTATCTTGCAAATAATTATTTTTCTTGTTCAATGGATAAATAAAATGTATATAAATGTTACCTGGTAACAAAATTGTTACCTAAATTTTCAATTCACAAGATACCAAAAACTTTATTAATTGGTATGTTCTCTATGTTGCAAATATTTTGATATATATAATCAGGAAACATGAAACCACAGGAATTAGGACACCATACGAAAACCAGGAATTCTGAAGGAAAAAAAAAAGAGATTAAGACCAGAGGCCCTTCACAGACCCAGGAAGATAATGAGTGGTTTCTGGAACCAAGTTCTCAGCCCAGAGAATTCAATACTGTAGATGCAGAACAGATACCTGTGTTTTTAATGGCCAGCATAGTGAACAGAACCCTTTGTGTTTGATGTACAGAAATTCAGGGTTTTATGGTAGGCTTAATTAATAAGCACATCTCTGTGTTCCTACATGTGGCATAAGTCACCTAGTCAAATAATTAAAAGGTATGCTTTTAGGTAGCGTTAAACAAAAATACAGTGCTCAGAAGACTCATGCTTCAGTAGCTGCCCCATTACATGAGGAAATCACTATTCTCTCTGTGCCTGAGATTCCTACCTGTAAATGAGGATCAAATTCATTTGATTCAAGTGAATTCTGTCAAATTCATTTTAATGGACACCTTTGTTGTCCCACCCAGAACTTTTCAGATCCATTTTAGCATTTATGTATTAATTTCCTCTAGCTTTGGTATACTTTTGCTTTTCCTTACAATAGCTTATAGCTGCAACTCTTCAGAGAAGTAACCTTGGTGTCTTAGAGCCCATAGAGAGCCAGAGTTGCCTGGAGGATACAGTACATCACCCTGCATGCACAATCCTAGCATCCCTGAGATAAGAACTGATAGGTATAGTAATATGAAAACCCAGCTTACTGAAAGCTTCCAAGGCATAATTTCCCCAGCAGAGTTTCCTTGATGTATCAGGCTGAAGCTACACTCTGTGAGATTTTTCCTGAAATTTCACCCATGTCTTCTTCCTTGACTTCTTCTCTATCTGTCCTGCTTCCTCCACTCCTTCATGAGATTTGCCTGGGAAAATTTCTTTAATACATCATTTGCAGAAGAAACCTTGCCTCACTGCTTTGGGGTAGCCCAACCTAAGACACTTACAATGCTGAGTTTTAAAATGACTCTATTTCAACACAGAAACATTTAGTGTTAGATGTGTCTCCTCAACTCTAGGGCTCTACATGTACTACTTGTTTCAGAAAAGAAATAAAATATATAACTTCACACTTTCTCTATGAAAACTGGGTAAGGTATTTTTGCTTGTATTTATTTGTTTGTTTTTATGGACTTTAATGAGTCCTTTACCACTTATAAAATACATGCAAGCTCTTAAAACTATAAAGCACAATGTAATTGTAGAGTATGCCTTTCCTTAGTAATATGTATTTAAGGTTCTTCCATATCTTTTGGATAGCTTAAACCATTAATAATAGCAATGAATATTATTCATTTTTAGCACTGAATAATATTCTATTGTCTGGCTGTACCACAGCTTATTTATCCATCCACTTCCTGAAGGACATCTTGTTTGCTTCCAAGTTTTGACAATTATAAATAAAGCCACTATAAACATCTATGTGCAGTTCTTTGTGGAAACATAATTTTCAACTACTTTGGAGAAATATCACTGAGTGTGATTGCTGAATCATATGGTAAGAGTATGTTTAGTTTTCTAAAAAACCACAAAACTGCCTTCCAATGTGACTACACGATTTTGCATTCCCACCAGTCATGAATGTGAGTTTCTGTTGCTCTGCATCTCACCAGCATTTGGCATTTCCAGTGTTAAAGATTTTGGTCATTTTAATAGGTGTGTAGTTGTTTCTTATTGTTGTTTTCATTTTTATTTCCCTGATGACATATAATGTGGAGCATCTTTTCATATGTTTGTTGGCCATGTGTATGTCTTCATTGGTGAAATCTGTTAAGGTCTTTGGCCTATTTTTTAATTGGGTTGTTTATTTTCTTATTGTTGAGTTTTAAGAGTATTTTTTTTGTGTGTGTATTTTGGGTAATAAGCCTTTATCCAATGTGTCTTTTGCAAATATTTTCTCCCAGTCTATGACTTGTCTTCCTATTCTCTTGACATTTTATTTCACAGAGCAGAAGTTTTTAATTTTAATGAAGTCTAGCTTATCAATTATTTCTTTCATAGATTGTGCTTTTGGTGTTATATCTAAAAAGTCATCCCCATGCCCAAGGTCATCTAGATTTTCTCTTATGTTGTCCTCTAGAAATTTTATAGTTTTGCACTTTACATTTAGGTTTATGATCCATTTTGAATTAATTTTTGTGAACTAAAAATGAACTTAAATAAAGAGCACCTTATATAAAAGCTAAAACACACACAATAAAAGAGTAAATGTTAGCTATTTTCTAATACAGTCTATTGAACAAAAAAATGCCTTTTTTTATTTCAAAATAGAAAATTAAAAAAATACTTTTAAAAATAATTATAACAAATTTTTATTGATCTACAAGTGTTGAGCTCAGTAATAATTGTTGGTTTTACAAGACAATAAACTATAATTCTTTTCCCTCAAGGAAGTCCTAATCAACAAGACATTTGAATAATTCTCTAATACACTGATCAAAAATGGTTTGTACTAAGGACTGTGAGTTATTTAGAAAGAAGTAAATTATTATTCCTGGTAAGAAAAAAAAGTTTAAGGAACGCATCCTAGAAATGATAAAATATGCATACATGTCTGATTGAGTAGTATTGAATCATCTAGGAGAGGGAAAGATTTTTCCAGAAAGAGATAGCATAGGGGAAAAAAAATGTGAGAAACCTACAGTGTATATGGGAAATGTTGCTATGTGGTTAAAACATAAGAGCATGAAGGAAGGTAGCAAAAGTTTAGAAAGGTAGATTATAAAAAAATATGTTTGATATACCAAGGAGTATGACTTTATCATTTTGGTAATCTGAAATCATAACATATTATATTTAAAAACTTTGTAGAATCAAGAGACCTTAAATATGTTTGTAGACTAGATGGAAGAAACCAATAGAGATATTGTAGGTATAAGGGGTGAGGTGGAAAAAATAGTATCAGTGGTTTGCCCCTGAAAGGAGAAGGGAATGAATAATACTGGGTCTGAGAAAGAGGCTTTTATTTCTGGCTCTAAGGAAAAAGGGGGAAAAAAAGTAAAGATGAAATATTTCATAAACTTATTAGTATTTTTGTTAGACTGTTCTGTAGAACCTTCCTACTGTGATTAGGTATTACAAGAAAAATATTATTATCTGAATAAATTGAAAAATGCTAGATTAATGAATGGTATATTTTTCCTTAAGACAGAAAAACTCAAAGCCTCCAGCCTATCCATTATTAATCTCCTAATTAGACATCCTTTTTGCAATATTTTCCAAAATTGGCAGACCAGAGAATGCTGTTTTCATGAAGTACCTCATATGATTGTAATTTCCAGAGTTTCTAATGTGAGATAAGTGATTTATATGCTATAGTCTTGAATATTGTCCTCCATCCCCAGAGTCTGTCAGTCACTTATATTATGCAGCATAAGCACTATGTATCTAGGTAATTAGCAAGAAAATATGGGCCCCTGATAAAATATACAAACCATGGTTTCTGCAGCTGAATTGCTTACTCCAATAGCAAGAGATATTTCCCAAACAAAATAGGACAAACAAGTTTGAGAATTAAATCCTGAATTACATGATATATATAATAATTCACATAATTATTCAAAGAAAATTAATAATGAGGCTTAGCACTCACGACAAAGTTGTCATATATCTGTCCACGGGGTATTATACAGAGAATGGAGATCTGATCTTCCCAAATTCAGCCATTGAATGATTATAAAGAAACTTTCCACTTTCTGAAGCTCTGGGATATAAATAATTATAAATCTATGAAGTCATATGGAAAAGACTAAACATAAAAAATCATACTTGGGATAATACTCTACTAGTACAGTTAAGAATATTAAGAGAAAATTACTAATATATGTTGAAAGTGCATTATACAATAAACTGAAAATATAGAGAAAATAATGCAGAGATTAAGGAAAAATTCAAAGCCAGGAGAAGAACACTGAAAGCATGTGTTTGGAAGGAAATAGAAATAGTCAATATTACTAGAATAGAAGGAATCAATATAGGTAATGTGGTTGGAAAATTAAGTGGGAATCTGCCTAGAATCCATGCTAAACAGACAAGGAAGGATTTGGAGTAATTGACTGACATGTTTATAATTATGAATTAGATATGTTGAATACAAAAGCCATTCTTTTACTCTGTTTAATAATATTCATTTTTCCAGGTTTCATTTTAATATCAGGCATATTTTAAAACTTTTAAATCAACTACATAAATACTAAAAAATAATTCTTCATATATTTTTAAAAAGAACTTGCCCACCCAGAATACATATATTGAAAACAACATGAAATAAATCAACCATCTTATTCAACAACCAAAATAAGTTTTTCATTTCCTGAAAACTAAGCCTACCATTTCATTTCATTTAACTAACAAATCCTTATAGGTAAGATCATTAAAACTATGTTATATCAAACGTGTGTTTCAATTATTTATTGCACCATAACAAGTCACTCCAAAACTTAATTGTTTGAAACAACATCAATTTGCTATTTCTTGCAATTCTGAGTTGACTGGGCTCTGATGGATGGCTCTTCTGCTCCATGAGGTATCAACTGAAATCACTCACTTGCACTAAGCAGGTGGTCAAACTGGGTTAATGATCCAAACTGCCTCACACTCATGTCTGGTCCCTAGTGTTCTTGCACAAGGCCTCTCCACATGGCAGTTTGGGGCTTTCTTACAGCACAATGGTCTCAGGGTAGTCGTTCTTCTTACAAGAGACCTCCCTTCCCCAGAAAGCACATTAAGGCAAGCTTCCATGCATCTTAAAGTTTAGGCACATACAGAATTAAAACCAAAGTTTTTGCCACAGGTTTTGGTCAATGTCAGGCCAGCTCATATTTGAAGTTAAAGACTCCGCATTTTGATTGGAGAAGGGAGGGATTAACATTGGGCATCTCTGATCACTATTTACTACAAAAAGTATATATTATAATAGGCATAGTTTATTTTTCAGTAAAATTAAGGATCCTCCATTTCCATAGCTAGATATTAGAAGTATTAGAAGGCTCTATTTGACGACCACCACTAGACCAGGTAAGTTGAAATAGTCACTGGTAAGATCATAGAACTAGAGTTTGAATATAGGATTAAACTCATCCCGGACAATCATAAGTTCCACCCATATCCCACATTGATTAGTCTTTATTTTTAATATGAAGCTATTCCTATTGGATGGTCCATGAATTTATAATTTTGTTCAAATAATTTTGAAAAATGATAAAAGGTACTTCTATTATCCTCTTAAAGACTTGGCAATGTTATATTAAAAACTGTAAATAACTTTCTGATGGAATCTCAGTCTTACGGTCAAAATGCAAGTTGAATGTAAGGCTGAGTTTCCATCAGAAAGAATTCCTATAAGTGGGGTTGTTTTTTAACTGAAGTATATTTGATTTACAATGTTATATTAGTTTCAGGTATGCAATGTAGTGATTTGATATCTTGAGAGATTATATTTCATTTAAGTCATTATAAAATATTAGTTATATTCCCTGTGCTGTACCTTACATCCTTGTATCTTATTTATTTCATACCTAATAGTTTGTATCTCTTAATCCCCTTCTCCTATCTTGCCATCCCCCACCCCTCTCCCCTCTGCTCACCACTAGTTTGTTTTCTGTATCCATGAGTCTATTTCTCTTTTGTTAAATAGAAATGGAGTTCTTAACCCGCCTGCATTTCAGGGAGTCAGTGAACTTTTGAAAATTTTGCACATATATATTTTTCTGTGCAGTTGATTCATTAGCTCTCTTTTCAATTTTGGTCCCCCTAAATTTTACATATCTCATTTTCTAAAGTCAGAAGAGCTATATTTGAACCATAACTTGATCAATCTTAACTAAATGTCTCATTTGTCAAATAAAACTACCTTGAAAACAATTGTATGAATATCAATTATCACTTGTGAAATAATTATTAAAATTTAGTTATTTTTAGAAAACTTTGGTTTTTAAATTATGATTTTTCTCACATGGGATCTGAATAACAAAAACCATTAAGTAACCCTTTGCCATGTTCAGATAAATCTCTTTAGTGCTTTAAAATTATTGTCTTATTTTGTTCTCACAGCAACACTATGAAAAAGATTTTATTAGGATTCCCAATTTACTGATAAAATTTGGAGGATAAAAATTTTACTTACTGCTACATAGTCATCTAATACAGTAGACTGTCTTATTATTTCATTAATATTTAAGTCGTCTCTCTTTAGAAGAACTATATATTTCCTTCCTAAATTCAGATATGACCATGATACTTGGCTTATCTAATACAATGTAAGTACAAGTACCTGTCATTTCTGGGCATAAGCTTTCAGAACCAGTATAAAGTTCACCATGTTCTCTTTTGCCTACTTCTGTGATCTTGGTGGGTGAGCCAAGTAGAGGCCTTCATAAATGAAGCAGATGTGGAGAAGAGTACCCTTGCAAACCCTTGAAGATGAAAGAGCTGTGAATGAAAAATTAAATTTAGTTATCTTACATCAAGAAAAAAATTGGCATGTGTTTGTTATCACAGCCAAACTTACCGTATCCTGACTGGTTACACAGCCAGTGAGGTGAGAAGCTAAGATCAGGACCAAGCCAATCTGGCTTCCAAGGCTGAACTTTGAACTACTCTGCAATATTGCCTTTCTTGATTTTACAAATGACCTTTTTTTCTTTTCTTAATTTATTTTTCAATTCTTTGCATTAACCCTTTAACTTTTCTGAGGAATATTACACTGTTTTCTTAAGGAGACAGCATCTGCTTTGGTGCTAGTTTTCAGAGAACAATAGCTGGAAATAAGCATGAGAAACTGCCATAAAAGGCAATTTGAAGTTTGGGATATCCTCCAACACCAGAATGGGAAATCTATCAGAAGTGCTAAAAATATTCATGCAAAGTTAATTGAGGGAAATAAAAAAAGAAATGTGGAACATAGGCTGTCCATTGAACCTCTACTCTTAAATTGAGGTTGCCTTATTAAAATAATTAAAACTTAGAAAACCTTTAGTACATAAAAATTTCTGTAAAGGTTTTGTAAAAGTACTTATAAAAATTTATTTTCTACTTGTACTCTGCCAAATTACTGAAAGAAACTGAAAAGATCAAGATCCTTTTTCTGAACTAAAGTGGCTAAAAATTGCTTTGATGATGAGGATGATGATGATGGTGATGAAGATGAAGATAGGAGATAATATTTATCAAGGTCTTAGTGTGTGGCAGGTGATCTGCTAAGTGATTTTCCTTTAGCAACCTTATCTGATGGGTGTGATTACAACCTCCATCATATAGAGGGAAAGCTAGCATAACTAAAGGAAGTATGCTGAAATTGGACCCAGGAAAATTGTCCTCAGAACTCCCATGCTTAACCACTCTAGTATATTTGCCCTGTGCAATCAAGATGAAACCTGTTTCTTCTCAGGTAAAGATTTCTTATGATGCTGGATTATAGACAGAAGTTCTTAATCAGAATCTCATTTCTCTTATTTCGGGCGAAGACAAGCAAATTTTCAGTTAACAATGGGCAGAGCTGGACGGTCCTCCAGTTAAGCTAGGATACAAAATCTAGGGTCAACAGTCTTCACAATAAGGGCTCAATACTTTTATATTTGGAGGAAAGGTTCTATTTTTTAAATTGTATACTGTTATTGTATTTCAGTTATAAACTAAGAATACTACAGTGTTCAGTATATAGTAGTCTCCAAAGTGTTCATATGACATAGAAAATAATCCAAAAATAAGCTGATTTGGGCTACTATTGTATCAGAAATCAGCCTTATATAAAATAGAGGTTGAATGGAGCAAAATACTGCTTTAAGTAAGGTATAGGAGAAAGAAAAATGGACTGGGGAGAGAGGAGAATCATTCTGTGAAATTCTACATGTTTGATATATTTCCTTTGTTAGTTTTAAAGTCTGAGTTTAAGGTCAATTAAGCATTTGTTCAATTATGCAGAGAAATAACTAATGCAATCACAAATTATAGTTAATAGACATTTAAATATTTATTTTATTATTATACATAAGTTTTTGTGTGCAGCATGCATTTCTATTGGGAAGTAAATAATATCAACTATAATTGTATTTGTTTGTAGCCTTCTTTTTTTTATTTTTATTTATTTATTTTTTGGCTGTGTTGGGTCTTCATTTCTGTGCGAGTGCTTTCTCTAGTTGCGGTGAGCAGGGGCCACTCTTCATCGCGGTGCGCGGGCCTCTCACTGTTGCGGCCTCTCTTGTTGCAGAGCACAAGCTCCAGATGCGCAGGTTCAGTAGTTGTGGCTCACAGGCCTAGTTTCTCTGCGGCATGTGCAACCTTCCCAGACCAGGGCTTGAACCTGTGTCCCCTGCATTGGCAGGCAGATTCTCAACCACTGTGCCACCAGGGAAGCCCTGTAGCTTTCTTTTTCTTTAGAAATTATTTGTGAAAACACAGTATTATGTAAGACTAAATTTATGTATGTCTTTTTTTTTTTCTTTTCTTCTGCCAGTCTTATAGGGCATGTGCTTATCTTACAAAAAGCAGTATTCATTAAAAAAAAAAAAAGTCTACACAAATGGATTTCAAGCTTTAATTTAGGTAAATCAGGAAAATGCAAATATAGTATTTGTCATAGCGGCATAGTGGCTTAGCTTTGCTCTCTGATGCCTTTCATATATTTCTAGTTGCCATGGCTTTCTGCCTATCATGTTCATGACAAGCATTCAAAGCAGAAATACTGTAGGAGGACTGCTTGTCTGAGAACACACATACTATTTAAGGCCTTTATTCCTGGCTCACTGACACTATTCACCCAAACATAAAGAGTGAATGGTCAAACAAGCAACACTTATCTTTAGTTTCGTTTTGTCAATGTCAAGACCCTTTAACCTGGCATTTTTATTTTATACAGTGTTTTTTCTTTCTGTGTTCCTTATGCATTATCAAATCAGTGCCTCCTAGTGGTCTGTAAGGATCATAACACCATTTATTTCATTGCTTTAATAAAAATACACTTGGTGAGCCTCCTAATGCAGTAGTTTGGATCTGCAATAGTTAATCTAGGGCACAAAATATTTTACTAACCTAATATTTTCTTCAGTATATCAGTCACTTTCCCGTTTCTACTGCAATTACAATGTCTACATTTGTCTTAGACAGAAATGGTCTCTAAATGTGCTCTCTGATACAGTAGCCACAAGCCACATGTGGATTTTTAAATTAAAATAAAAATTAAATTAAATTAAGGGTAGAATAGACAGAAAGTCCTATTGAACTGTGCTGGTTTCTAAGACAAAGATAAAATTTGTAGGATATATATTAATATGAGAACTTACTACGATTTTTAATTAAACATTTTATATTATTTAAAATAAAATATATTGTCTTAAAATATTATCTTGCTGATTTTAAACAGATTTTTAAGTTTGCATATTATACTTTGTTTGCATATTATACTTTGAAAATCTGGTCACTTGATATAAGTAGACTTTCTTTTGTAGCCTTTCTCCAGAAGGCATCTAGTATTTTGAACTGGAAATAGCAAGCAGACAGAACATTTTTTTTATTTTTGAAGTTCCAATTATAACCCATTATAACTAAAATAATCTCTTTTCTTATTCATCTGCCTCTGAAGACATTTCTAGAATATACATCATATGAGATATTACTATCACATTTTTTTCTTTGAAGTTAATATATATATACATACACATATATAACTTATATATTTTTTTCTTCTTTCAGCTTGAATAGTAGTTTGACTATCATAAAAAGTTTACTTTTAGGTGGTAGGAATGTACAGTGGAGAAAGGACAGCCTCTTCAATAAGTGGTGCTGGGAAAACTGGACAGGTACATGTAAAAGTATGAGATTAGATCACTCCCTAACACCATACACAAAAATAAGCTCAAAATGGATTAAAGACCTAAATGTAAGGCCAGAAACTATCAAACTCTTAGAGGAAAGCATAGGCAGAACACTCTATGACATAAATCACAGAAGATCCTTTTTGACCCACCTCCTAGAGAAATGGAAATAAAAACAAAAATAAACAAATGGGACCTAATGAAACTTCAAAGCTTTTGCACAGCAAAGGAAACCATAAACAAGACCAAAAGACAACCCTCAGAATGGGAGAAAATATTTGCAAATGAAGCAACTGACAAAGGATTAATTTCCAAAATTTACAAGCAGCTCATGCAGCTCAATAACAAAAAACAACCCAGTCCAAAAATGGACAGAAGACCTAAATAGACATTTCTCCAAAGAACATATACAGACTGCCAACAAACACATGAAAAATGCTCAACATCATTAATCATTAGAGAAATGCAAATCAAAACTACAATGAGATATCATCTCACACCAGTCAGAATGGCCATCATCAAAAAATCTAGAAACAATAAATGCTGGAGAGGGTGTGGAGAAAAGGGAACACTCTTGCACTGCTGGTGGGAATGTGAATTGGTTCAGCCACTATGGAGAACAGTATGGAGGTTCCTTAAAAATCTACAAATAGAACTACTATATGACCCAGCAATCCCACTACTGTGCATATACCCTGAGAAAACCAAAATTCAAAAAGAGTCATGTACCAAAATGTTCATTGCAGCTCTATTTACAATAGCCCGGAGATGGAAACAACCTAAGTGCCCATCATCAGATGAATGGATAAAGAAGATGTGTCACATATATACAATGGAATATTGCTCAGCCATAAAAAGAAATGAAATTGAGCTATTTGTAATGAGGTGGATAGACCTAGAGTCTGTCATACAGAGTGAAGTAAGTCAGAAAGAGAAAGACAAATACCGTATGCTAACACATATATATGGAACTTGAGAAAAAAAAAAAATGTCATGAAGAACCTAGGGGTAAGACAGGAATAAAGACACAGACCTACTGGAGAACGGACTTGAGGATATGGGGAGGGGGAAGGGTGAGCTGTGACAGGGCGAGAGAGAGGCATGGACATATATACACTAACAAACGTAAGGTAGATAGCTAGTGGGAAGCAGCCGCATGGCACAGGAATATCGGCTTGGTGCTTTGTGATCACCTGGAGGAGTGGGATAGGGAGGGTGGGAGGGAGGGAGATGCAAGAGGGAAGAGATATGGGAACATATGTATATGTATAACTGATTCACTTTGTTATAAAGCAGAAACTAACACACCATTGTAAAGCAATTATACCCCAATAAAGATGTTAAAAAAAATAAATAGATAAAATAAAACTGTTAAAAAAATAAATAAATAAATAAAAAGTTTACTTTTATATTTAAAAATAAAACATATTTCTTCTAATATCCTGTGCAAAGTTATATTATTTATCAATATTTTGTATTTAGATAAAATCCATAAATTTATACACATGTAGACATGTGATCCAAGGTTATTTTTAAATTGTTGTTATTGTTTTATGAACAACAGCAAGAAATATAGTGAATCTGTAGTTAGTACACTTAGTAATTTATGATTTTAAAGACAGAATTCCACCAGATCTTACTGACTATAGCAAGCTATTTCTTTATTATGCATTATTTACATGAAAGCCATTGTCTTTATCTTAACATCTAAACTTAAAATAGTATGCAACGGAGAAATTATCGTCCGATCATAATGATATCAGTACATTTTAATAAATTTAATTTCAAGTTGTTACATATTAAATTCTAATATGAATCAGAGCTTCACCAGTACTTTAAGCAGACTTATATATATATATATATATATATATACACATATATATATGTATAGATATATATAGATATATACATATATATATGTATATATATATAAAATGGATGTTAAGAAGTTGCCCAAATCCTCCTTTGGGACTGGCAGTTTATTTCCCCACCACTGGGAATGCTGCCAGCAGAGAGACTTCAGCTTTCAGCCCTCTTTGGGAATTACCTCTGCTGAAGATGCCTTTGTGCCCAAGGCCAATTCCCTTTCCAGGGCAGGCCGCAGTCAATGATTGAGTGACACCAGTATATAATTTCTCTCCCAAATTTGAGAAAGCTCCAAAAGCCTATCTCAACTTCAAAGCTCCCTGGAGAGTGAAGTAATGCCTTCCTGAGCGTGCACCTTAACCCAAATTCTCCTTGTGACAGTTCTGCCTTTTTCCCTTCTCTTCCAAAGGTGGTGAACTCACAAACACTTTCGAGTGAACTTCTTGCCTGCTTATCTCTGGCTCAGAATCGATGTCTTTTTGTACCTAACCTATGACACTCCCTAAAAATTTGAAGTTTGTACAGGTGCTATCTTTTGTGAATTTGGTTGGATTGCTTCACTTTCCCAAACCTCACATTCCTCATTCTTGATATTAGGGCTTTAACCCTGCCTGTAAAGGTAATCTGGAGGATTAAACAAGAAGATGCATATAAAACAGTTAACCAAATTTCTGAAAACTAGAAATCACTTAATAAATACTAATTGTAAAGAAAATCAGACAAATTTCAACTCATCCTCCCACATATGAAAAATGATATTTATGACTGCATTCTGCCATTTTTACACAAGCTAAATAATTACCCACATAATTATTGGCAGTTTTCAGGTCAATTCTCAGTTTTAGTTTGGTTACCCAAATCCTATGGTAGAAAGATTAGGATTCCCATATACCTATTCTTGTGAAAATACTTCAAGAACCGTAGTACTGCATCTTGAAGTCTAAAAAAGCTGACATTTCTACTAATAATTGACAATGAAAAATCCTCAAGAAAAAAATGCTTAACAATCTGTAACTTACATTTCCAGTGGAAACTGATATTATGTTTATATTATAGCACAGATAACATTTTTAGTAGAATAATTGAGCCAAATGAATCATGACTGAAAATCTGATTACCAGAAGGCACCATGCTGATATCATAGACCTCATATGCTTTCTTCTTTCATCTTGTTGCAATATCAGATTTCTTCTGATATTTAGTAGGTATGCTTTGGTCTCTGTTTCTGATTTTTTATAACTATTGCTTTGATATTATAATACAATAATTGTGAATGATTAGCCTTAAATTAATTTACTATTTCAAAGCAGAATCTACAAACAAGGACAACTGTTTCTAATAAATTTATGTACAACTAACTAATGTGCAATTTGCTGCCTGTCAAATCATTGGAAATTATGTTCTTGCTTCATGTAAAATATAATTAGCCAATACTTTCAGTAGGCTGTGCACGCAGAGGAAGTATTACCAAATTGGGACTACATAATCTAAGTTTATTCTCTCTTTGATTTTAAAAATAATTAAAGAAGCCCTATCTTCTATTCAAATGAAATCAAATAAAATAATTTAGCACATTCTTCTTATGTCTGGTTGTATCATTTCTGATTTGATGACAAGCAGTGCAAACAAAATATGTAAAAGGAACTCACTTAGAATCTACTAACTAATAAATCATATAGTCTACTCAGATATATATGTATATAGATATACTTTGGCCCAAACTCTATTTTTTTTAAAAAAACAGAAAGTTATTTGTTTTAGCATATTTTTGTATAATGGAAAATAAAGGTAAACATAGTCTAAAATTTTAGGGTACAGATCTTTACTTATATATTCCATACATAATTTTATCTATAATCTTTGGTGCTTAGTTCCTTTTTCCTTTTTACTCTTTCAGTTTTCTCATATTCACAGGCTTCCTTTGATAAGCAACCAGAAGCATGAACTGTCTGTGTAAAAATACAATTCCAAATCACATAAAGACTGCCAAAAGTTGACCAAAGGTCTTCCCTGGTGGCGCAGTGGTTGGAGTCCGCCAGCCGATGCGGGGGTAACGGGTTCGTGCCCCGGTCCAGGAGGATCCCACATGCCGCAGAGCCTCTGGGCCCGTAAGCCATGGCCGCTGAGCCTGCGCGTCCGGAGCCTGTGCTCCGCAACGGGAGAGGCCACAACAGTGAGAGGCCCGCGTACCGCAAAAAAAAAAAAAAAAAGTTGACCAAAGTTTGGAATAACATCATTAATTAGCATTTATTAAGCATCCAAAATGATCTATGTACCATCCTACCACCAGATTTCCCTTTTAGACATAATATCTGCCCAGAGTTATTCCTATTTCATAAAGGAATTATCCTAAGAATAAACATGCTGAACAAGTTTTACAATCAAAAAATCATTTTAATATAGAGTAGACAGAAAGTTTGGTTCTGTAGTGCAGAGTGAAAAGGGAAACTTTGCAATGATTTCAAAGTAATTCTCTTCTGAGTATATAGTTTCCGTTCTTTTTTTTTTTTCTTTTCTTTTCTTTGTATTTTTTTTTGAGTCTTTCTTCTTTTTTTTTTAATCTTTTTATTTAACATCTTTATTGGAGTATAATTGCTTTACAATGGTGTGTTAGTCTCTGTTTTATAACAAAGTGAATCCGCTATACATATACATATATCCCCATATCTCCTCCCTCTTGCGTCTCCCTCCCACCCTCCCTATCCAACCTCTCTAGGTGGTCACAAAGCACCGAGCTGATCTCCCTGTGCTATGTGGCTGCTTCCCACTAGCTTTCTATTTTACATTTGGTAGTATATATATTGAGCTGAAACCAAGGCAATTTCGGTGCCCTCTAGTACATAGTAGGTCCCTGACCTACATTTCAGTTCCTTCAGGTTACACCTCCTCCTCTATAATTTTCTCCACACATGCCAAACAGCTCCTCTTTCATCTCTCTTATTTCCGTCAATGTTTTTCCTCCCATCTCAGTTCTGTCACCATCATTCTGTGTGGTTTTTAGGAAACATGACTGCAGACTTTGGCAAAAATCAACCAAGTCCCAATAAACAATTGGCTCAATTCTGATCAATAAAACTGAAGTACATCCAATAGGCCTGCCCACTTTATGGCTTACCTCTTCAAGGTTAGAGGGACAACCATTGTTGAAAATATTTATGAAGAGGAGAAGAGAAAAGCCATCCTTGACAGTGGACCTCAGGTAACAATAAATCTCAGTCTTTAATTTTATTACTAACAGATTTCCCTTGTTTCCCTACGTTGCCCTTTCAGCCAGAGTATTAATGGTTATGTATATCTTGCGAATTCTGTGATAAGCCCAGAGTATCAGAAGGAAGCTGAGGGTCAAAAGTAAGCCCTACTTCTGAGCCTGCCTGAACCTAAAGCAGACAAGAAAGCAGTTTTCTCCCTACTTCTCCATATGCATAAGTTGCTCATTCAGACTATCAGACAGTCATAAAAATCTCTTGGAGAGGATTAATGAAGTCACGGTCAAAAGCCTCTGAGAGGGAGGCACCAGACCTCTAAGTATAGTGAGTTTTGGTTTTGCAGATTCACTAATGCCAGAGGAACAGAAAAGGAAGGTGAAGGAAAAGCTCCATACTAGGAGAAAAGTATTCTTTCTTCTGGAATGGGAAGTGAGCTGAGCACCGTGGGATATTTAGAAGACATTTTATTAAATACTCCAGAAGACCTATAGACCTGTGATCAATGATTTAAGAAATGATACTAAAAAAACATTAATTCACAGTACTGTGTTCCTTCCTCAGAGTCTATATGCATCGCTAATTGTGGCAGTGCTTAGAAAGTCTGGAATATTCAAATTTGTGTCAATTAAAGAATAGTGAACAAAGATAGAACAATATGCTGTTCTTCAAACACACACACACACACACACAAAACAAACAAACAAACAAAACAACTTCTGAATTGCCTGGTAGAGAAACAGAGCTATATTTAAGAAATGGATACCAGTAGGAACCCTACTGTGGAAAAGGATAAGGGGATGCCTTCAGTATTTGTCCAGTAGGGTCATAATATTTGAAAAAGTGTTTTGGGTCATCTGGTGGAGGGCATGATCTTCTAATAGTTAGGGAATGAACTATTTGGAAGGACTGAATGTGGACAATATTATTTTTGAGAGGGCTTTGGAGAAACATAATAAAACTGCTTAAGGTAATTATGAATATTAGAGACAGGGCTGAATCTCTCATTGGACCAGTGACAGTGTTTTTCATTAAGGATATAGAACATATCACATTCATCAAGGGATGAGCAGCAGGTGCCAAACAATGCAACCTCATAATGTTGGGATGATTGCTATGAAGAAAAATAAAGGGAATGAATGGTGGCCAAGACTGCTGTGGAAAATAGCGTGGTCAGGGAATGTCTTATTGAGGAGATGACATTTAAGCAGACACTTGAAAGCAGTGATGGATTGATCCATTCAGATTTTGGGAGGAAGAACAAACTGGACCCAGAGAACAGCAAATGCAGTATAAGAAGAGGCTCGCAGCAAGGAGTTCAGGTGGCTTTATAAATGATTATTCCTGTATAGCCAAACCTTATTGATGTGGCTGAAATATAACCATTCAGCTCAGCAGGGGCTAGCCAGGAGCTTTGGTGGTGAATGCAAGGAGAATTGGTGTCTCTGGTCTTTAGCAGTGATAAATAGGGAAACCTATATAACCATTCAGAATTCAGGGAGGTCATCTAGATAATACTTCTGTTTTAAATGTTATGGATGGCAACAAGACTTTCATATTGCACAAAAATGCAATTTTGGAAGCCATATACTTAAGTGCTTTCTGGGGAAAGACTTCAGTGACTGTTGCTAGTTGGAGCCTATCAGAATTGAAGGCATAATACTCTGTTTTTCTACATAAGTATATGATTCTAAAATAGGTGTGATATGGGAATGTTATAGCCTTCCAAGTGTGAATTGATATGAGTATGTATACTATCAGACCACACAGTGTGGCAGCTTTAGCCAGAAATAGAAAAAAGAAGTAGTAAATCCATGATTCACATAGTACATTGCTGTAATTATTTAATGATCAACTATAATAAGAACAAGCTATGATGAGAAGAGATGAAGGTTTTCTCTGAACACAGAGCTTAAGCCAATTAGGCAGTTACAGAGCTTCCTAGAAGTAGTGATGTCTAAAGAATTAGCTGAATCACAGGTATACTCTTACTTTACTTTTGTCCTGGTTAACTCCTACTAATCCTTCAATTCCAAATTGAACTGCCACTTTTTCAGATGCTGTTTTTGTACTTTCTTATAACATAAATTATTTACCCCTTGTTATTTTATTTCATTGCATCTTATTTTTTATAAAATTTGTCATAAATTATAATTTTATATCTACTTGTGTATTTTCTTTTTTCTCTTTATTTCTACTTTTTGCCTTCACAACTAAACTGTAAATTCTGAATATTAGTTACTAATTTATTTTGATCAAAATAGCCCTCAATGAATATTGGTTGAATGAATTGAGTAGGCACAAACTTGGAAAAGAGATGAAGGTAAACATGAAAACAGAAATTATCAGGAAAAGGCATGAAAAGCCACAAAAAGAGAGAAAGTGTTTATTGCATTCATGAAACTAAGAGACATTCCATTTGGGTGAGGTGAAATATACAAGCAGCTAAGTGCTGGGAAACATAAGGCTCAGCAGGCAATCACAAAGGGCATGAGGTAATGTTTGCTTATGCATAAAAAGCAACCAGGAAAGTGTTTATGCGTTTATGCATCAAAGTAAAATGAACAGATCACTCAGTTTGTATCATGGAGAATGGATTGAAAGAAGCAAAACTGGAATGGAGAGAATGGGGTACCTGATACAGTAATCAACAGGTAGAGTCTACAGAATCAAGATTGACTAAATTGCTGTGGGGGCAGAGAATGGAGATAAATAAATGTCCCTGTGATACTCAAGAGCCATAATCAGCAACACTAAGTAACAATTGAGCTAAAAAAAAAAAAAAACTTGAAGAGAAAATTACATTTTTATACATGATGAATGGAAAAATAACTGAAATTTGAACTGATAGAAAATATCAGAAAGAAAAATATTGGCAAATTTTACTATTTCTTATTTTAAAACAAACTATAAAAAGGCAAAAAAAATCAGAAAATATTCATGGTGAAAACAACAGGAAAGGGAGTTAATTTATCTATAATATAAAAATTCCATGTAAATTTTACATAACTCAGTAAAAGCCAATTAACAAATAAGCAAATGAGAGACAGAATTTCACCAGAGAGGAACTATAGATATTTGTTAAGCCTGAACAACTATTCAACATGAGTTATTATCAAAGACATGTCTAAAATCACAATAAAATGTGTCTAGTATATTATTTGGAATCATCAGCCAATAACATGATAAAAATTTCACCAAATCACAAAAGTAGGAAGGATTTATTGTATGTAACATACTGTATAAAATACTGATGAGACAAAAGCAACCTAAATTACTGTGTATTATAAATGCAATTCATTTTTAGAGAACACATCCTGATTCCTAGGGATTTTCTATTCCTATTCTATTTTCCCATAAACATTATACCATTATAATATTGTTCATATAAATATGCATGAGGTTCATTTGAATTGTTCTATTTCTCCTTCACTTCTTTATGATGATGATGATGAAATAGTTCAGACATATAAAAAGTGTACAGCCCTCTTTTTTCAAGCACTTATTCCTTATAAATAATCATAACGTGAATATTTTTACCTGTAGTTCTAGTCATGTTTCATCAGATTTTCATAAAACACAGAATTTGTAAATTAATTGGCTAAAAGGGCAAATAAAGCAGAATATAAATTACAGTATGATTTCTCATGTTTATAATGAGCATTTAAGATAATCTGAGTGTGTATTTGAAGAGCATTTTCTTTTCAACGTAGATTACGAAAATAAAAGTACTTTCGCTTGCTTAAATGATACTCCTTTCCTCATGCTACTTTTACCTGAGATTTAAAGTTTAGCCAACCAAAACCCAACCTTTAATAACCATTTAATTAGAATGTCAAATCAAACACATTTAATTGTTTGGATTCCCCATAAAGACCTTGAGTGCAGCAGGGGATGATAAGTGTTTTGCAGATATTTGCCAAGAGCAAATATTAAAACAATGGTCATCCATAGTTAATCAAAATTACTCTAAAGAGGGCATTTTTTGGCTCGTGGGTAAAATAAGACAAAATAGGACCAATAATTTTTAAAGGAAAAAAATGTTAATTTCTGTGAGTTTCTTACAGATTCTAATTCCTTATATTTTAGTAACAATAGAATCATCAGAATGGAGTTTTTCAATTATAAAATTGATTACTCACCCTTGTTCCACCAATTTCTGCTTCCTTTAGTCTATGAAGAGATAAACTTCATCATCTTCCTCATCACAAAACATCATACAAACCATCAAGGACTTAATTTTGTGTGACATCAAAACAAAGAAAATACAAAGTCCCAAGTACTGACCCTTACATACAGTCCTCTTTGGCCAGCCCGGCAGAAACGTTGGACGGAACTGTGGTTAACTCTTGCTCTTAAAATACTTTTATAGTTCTAGATATATGTATGTATGTGTATATATGTATATGCATGTGTGTGTGTTTATTTAAGATAGCAAGATCCTACTCTCTGAGAGTGCAAGAAACAATGTTGATGATGAAACATTATAAGAAATGTCCTAGCAAGGAGAAAAGCATTATACTTCAAAATGACCAAAACAGTGAAAAACCACAGGATGGCAAATACATTGCAGTACAATAGAACAAGCTAAACCTACAGATCAGGCATGCATTGAGGTGTAGAAATCCTAAGAAAGCTAATATAAACTTTCACTGCACCAGTGGATATCATTCAGTCCAACAAAAGCAATCTTCTGAATAATGGGAATAACATTAAGGAAAAATCATAATTACATGGGTGGATACTTCACACTACAAATCTTACAGGGCCACCTAGTTCACAGTGATGCATGTCATATGTACTATGGAAGAATAACTTCCTTACAAATAAATATACAATCAGAGTGCAGATAATGGAGACCACAAGGCAACAATATTGAAATATTCAGTCCCTAACTGCTCTGTGTCTGGAAAGTGATCGGGACACTTCGGGCGGCATTAAATACTTTAATGTCAGGAGGTGGCAATGGATGAACGTGCCTTTGTTGAACCCATTTAATATGGTAATGAGAAACATACTGCTGTAGATAACATCTGTGAATATAAAAGGCCACAAAGTGGCTAAAAACCGTGACAAATCTAGATTTATTCTTATTCCAAAATGATGAAGCTACTATTAAACAGCTTCTTTTCCCCTCTACATAGAATTAAAATTAATGCCTGTCATAAAAACATATATGAGTACTAAGTTGGACAATTATTCCTAGTTATTGACCAAACAATGTTGGCATCCCATCAGCCCACCGACATTACATAATGACAATATGTTTTCTCAAAGATGTCAGAAATAATCACAGAAGCTTAATAATATTAATCTTGAGTTATATTTTTCCAACACTTACTAAAGATCCAAATAACTGTTAGAAAGTAAGAGCATGTATTGTTTTAAAATAAACATGTTTTGTTTTAGAGTAATTTTATAATATGTCAAGGCAAACTTTAAATTGATAATCATTAGCTACTTCCTTAATGTAAGAATATGTTAATTTTTTAACTTCCAGTAGGAAAGTATATTTTCAGATCAGTTTGTATATCAAGCGACTGATCTCTTCCCTGATTTTATAAATTTCAACTTACTTGGATGAATAGTCTAAAATCAATTTCTGTTGCTTCATTTTCACTCATTTCCTCTCAAACCTTTTGACATTTTATGCTCATTTCAAAATGCTGATAAAGTTGCCCTCTCAGTGATCACCAAATGACTTATTTGATGTTTGATCTCCATCAAGCACTTACCATCACCCATCTTTAGCCTCTTTCTTGGTTTCTACAGCACAGATCTCTCCTAGTATTTCTCTGAACTCACTGCAAGTCATATGCTTGATACCTTCTGTTGTCTCTCTCTTTCTCCAGTATTTCAAGTCTAGTTATGCCCATTTTCATTCCTTAATACACAGACTCTTCCATGCACATTCATCACCTCACATGACTTCCATGCTCATGTTTTTGCAAGTGATTTCCAAATTTGGCACACTGGACTTCGCAGGTACTGCACTTTTTTTTACAGGTTGAAGGTTTGTGGCAACTGCGCGTCAAGCAAGTGTATTGACTCCATTTTTCCAACAGCATTTGCTTGCTTCATGTCTTTGTGTCGCCTTTTGTTAACTCTTGCAATAATTTAAACTTTTTCATTGTTATTATATTAGTTATGCTGATCTGTGATCACTGATCTTTGATGTTACTATTGCATAAAAATTACGATTGGTTGATGATAATTACTTCAAATGATGATTAACATTTTTTAGCAATAAAGTATATTTAATCAAGATATATACATTTTTTTAGGCATAATGCTGTTGCACACTTAATAGAAGAAAATATAGTATAAACATAACTTTTATATGCACTGGGAAATAAAAAAAAAATTATGACTAGCTTCACTGCTATTTGTTTCATCACAGTGGTCTGGAACCAAACCCAAAATAGCTCTGTAAACGTGCTTTATCTCCCAAGCTCGATACTCCAAAGACACAGTGTGCAGTTACCTTAATCTCAACACGTCCCAAAGAAAACAGTATTTTCCCTGCAGACCTAAGTTCTATTTCTTAATGATTTTACTTTATTCTCAATTGCTTAAATTTGAATATTTTACATCATCAATAAATCCTTCCCTTCTTATAACCTCAGTTCCCAGTTCCTTAAATTTTATGTTGGTTATCTCTGTTCTGAAATTGTACAATAATTCCCAACTGGATTCCACAATTCGCAACATTTCTTGGTAGTTTTGTCAACATTTTCTTTCTAAAATCCTGGATCTGTAAGTGTCATACCTCTACTAAAAAACTTAATTCAGTGAAGAATAAAGCTTAAATTTCCTATATTTCCATCATCTGACTTCAGTTACTCTTACAGCCTTATCTCCTCAAGGCATTGATACCAATTCTCCTTGCTTTCTAGCATAGTTATACTAAATATTGTCTTTCTGCTGGCTTTAGCTTTCCAGAATACCTTTCACTAGGGATATATATATATATCCCTATAGAAGTTTTTCCCAAGGCTCAGCTTTCAAGGCTCAGTTAATTACTGTCGCTTAAGGGAAACTCTGCAGAGAGGATTAATTGGGTTAAATCTCTTTATTCTTGTTTTTCTCTACCCCTTTCTGTATATCTGATTTACAGCCTTAGTAAAATAATAGTATAAGAATATATAAATCTTATGTGTTCTCACTAAACTAAACTAAATTGTGAACTCATCAAAGCCTATATTGATTTTTTATTGACTAATTTTGGGTAGCAAATAATCATTTATTGACTAATTTTGAGTAGCAAAAAACAATAAATATTTTTAATTGTGTAAGTTAATGAGTTGGTTTCAGCTAGTGTTACTTAAGAAACTAGATAAGCAACAGAATAAATTTTTAACCACCCTCTTGTTTCTAATATACCATAATACTCTACTACCTATTAATCAGTATTGCTGTGTATACTTCTACTGTATTTAACAGACTGCTTATCAACTAAGCTCAATAGTATTTGTGTTCTCAATGATCATTCAAGGTCTGTGAGGTGTGCAGTATTCAACTCTATCCCCTATCCCTGTTATATGTGTAATGAGGCAAAGAGTAGTAGTGATAATAGTATGAATTTAATAAAGTATAAGCTCAAACAACTAGCATTCACATTAAAGGCATTTAAGAATATTCAGTGGTAGGCTTCCCTGGTGGCGCAGTGGTTGAGAGTCCGCCTGCCGATGGAGGGGATATGGGTTCGTGCCCCTGTCTGGGAAGATATCACATGCCGCGGAGCGGCTGGGCCCGTGAGCCATGGCCGCTGAGCCTGCGCGTCCGGAGCCTGTGCTTCGCAGCGGGAGAAGCCACAACAGTGAGAGGCCGCGTACAGCAAAAAGAAAAAAAAAAAAAAATTCAGTGGCAATTTGGAAAAAAGATATAATTTTATTTCTAATGTGTCAGGGAAAATAAGAAAATTTTCAATTTGAAATGCTATATAGCCAATCTCTTTGATTTAAAGCATGCTTCATAATACTGCCTAGAAATACAAATATCTTCCAAAATGAATATATTGCCTTGTTTACTAACTGTTATTTTAAGTAACTACTTAGAAAGAATAGAACTGTCATATAGCGAATGGTATACTATATAGAAACTCTACTTAGTATTATCTATTTTTATACTACTTTTTTCCATGATGCATTGTTTTTTCTTTTGTAATTGTTCAGCATTTCAGCATGTAAGTCTGAGGTGTGGGAAAATGTCAGAGTGTGAAAGTGTGGCTGTCTCTGTACATTCTAAGTCTGCATTTATTACTCATATGTCGATCATACTGTCATCCCACAGGGGCATGCCAACTGAAAATTTCCCTGTGTTTCAACTTTTATGTAAAAAATGTATTATGCAAAATGAAGAATTGGCAGCCAAGAGGTAAATGGTGCTAAATGTCAACTGACAATATCATGAACCCTTGCACATGGGAAACTATATATTTTTACTATGTGATACTGTATTAACTGCAAGAACAGCTTTCAGTATTCTGATGTCTTGGAAGCAAGATTCTTTAGGAGAACAAAAATTGACTGCATGCAAATTTTTCTCACACTATTTAGAGAAATTTGTCTAAGTTTTAATAATATAATCCAAGATTGTTACTAAATCATCACATTTATACATTTTGGAAGAAACATTCATACATAGAAAATATGAAATTTCTCATAAAAATATTAAACTGTGATACTTACTGTGAGAGATTAAAAAGACAAATATATGATTACTGCCTACAAAAAATATTCAGCTTAGCAAGTGAAAATGCATGAATAAATACTTTTTAAATAATTATAAAAATTCCAATCTAATAATCAGCCACATTTTATTCCAGTTATTTTGGGATTTCAGTTTTGTCTAATTTAGAAATGCTTATCACATGCTAAGTGCTATACAGGATATGTTATGAAAGAATTATTCACCAATGACAAATATGTCATAAAATCAATTATGTAAACTGAGATCTTTTTTTGTATTTTTGCTTTTTCTATTGCCCTGGTTCTCTTTTAAGCACCAGTATCATACTGTCTGAAATTATTTGAAGTTTAGAATACACCTTATTATCTGGCCTTACAGTTCTTGATTAACTTTGTTTTACAATATTTTTTACTTTTTTTTCCATGTAAGACATTTCTATCAATAAAAAAAGAACATGGGATTTTATTGAAATTTCATGAAAAGGTGATATTCATCCAAAGATAATTTTATTCTAGTTATCAATTAATGTATAACAAACTACCCCTAAGTTTAGTAGCTTAAAATGACATACATTTTATCATATCATACGATTTGGGAGGGGTCAAAAATTTGTACGGAACTTGACTAGGCAATTCTGCTCCACACAGTTTCAACTAGGGTAACTTGGTGATATTTGAGTCTGACTGAGCTGGTCTGAAGGTTCAAACACAGTTCCATTCACATACCTAATACCTAATTATTCACATATATAATAATTCACATGCCCATAATTCCAACATGGATAGCTAGAAATCTCCCTCTCCATTTAGTCTCAGGGTTTCTCCATATGATTTCTTTGGCAGGGTTTTCGAACCAGATGCATGTCATCTCAGGGTCCAAGAGACCAAGGCTTAAGCTTCCAGCTTCTTAATGGCCTGGTTTGGGAAAGAGTCACTTTTGCTCTGCTGTACTCGTCAAAGCAGTCATAGGCAGTCAAGATCCAAGGGGAAGATAACTAGATTCCACCGCATGAAAGAAAAGTGGCAAAGAATGTGTGGCTATTTTTAATCCATCATAGTTGGCCCTCTTCCCACAAATCATTTGCATTATTCCAACATATCAAATACAATTACCACCTCCAAGCCTTCGAAACTCTTGATTCCAGATCAAAAAAATAAAAAAGGTAATTTTCCCACATAAGATATGATATGTAACATAGTACACAATACAAGGCTGAAAGTCACCCAATACAGACTTGTGGTGCCACAACAGGTGTTGAATTGTTAAAGCACTGATACCTACTAGCTGAACTATTCCTGGTTGGTAGGACTATTCCCAGGGCATAGGAATGCATTTTTTTGTTTCTTACTCTGCAAACCCCAAGGCTGCTCCTGGACCAGAAATCCTGAGCAATAGAGAAACTAGGTGTTCCCCAGCTTATATTGGGCTACTAACTTATAAATATATAATGTGGCGTCCTGAGTTTTTCCTGCTCTTACCCATGGTGTGCTCTGGTGCCTGCCCAGCCTTCAAGTTGAAGCTGGCTCCACTCTGCTGAAACCTCGGCTACAACATGTACCAAACAGCTCTGTGCCTCTCCATACTGTGAAAAATTGAGAATTCAGAGGACAGCATGTTTTCTGTTCCTTCTCTGCATGTAAATTACCCCCCCCAAATGGCAACAGCAGTGTCAGTGAGCCCCCTCCTCCATTCTACAACATTATTATTCAATGAAAAATAGATTACCAATATGCTGTCATTTTCGTATCCATTTAAAATATTTGGTTGATCTGAAAATGGAAGAAATAGGATGTTACATGAAAAACTAAAATTTATAGATTTGAGCAGAAATAATACATTTGCTCTACCAGTTCTTATGCAAATATTCAGACTTTGCAAAATTCACTGATTTTCATTAAAAATTAAAAAAAAAATCAGTAATGCATTTTGTTTACCAGGAAATGCTACATTAAGTCTGTTACAAAATAACTTTTCAGCTGAATTTATTTTCACAGCATCTGCAGAAAATCACAGAGAAGAATAAACAGCACTTTTGAAAATATGTATTTATGATCTTATTAACTTAAGTACAACTTTGTTTATAGCATTCCTGCTTCAGTCTATATATCTGGAATTTCTCTAGTCAAAAATTCAAGGTCTATGTCCCTGGAAATGTATGACTTTTTTAGCAACTTGAAGTAGCTTCTGACAGAGCCATTTATAATCCATTAATTACAACCCACACAGCCCACATCATTTTGTGAATTGTGCTGCAAGGCCTTACCACCTGCTCATCTGTACAAAGCAGATCATATCCATGTCATTCACTGAGCACTTCATTAAATTATTCTTCCATTATTACAATCATAAGACTTCACCAATGAACCATATTTGGAAAAAAACCCAATTAGAAAAATTTCCAATGCCTGAATCCTACTGGGATTTAGATTTCTGGCTAAACATTTTTTTAATTTATATTTTTGGTTAATTATGAAAAGGGGATCCTGTTCTCTTACTCTACTTAACAAGTTATTGTCAAATATGGGAAAAATCATTGCTTTTTTAATTCTTGTCTTAAAACTATCTTATTAACTAATCTATTATTATTCCTGAGGGCGTTTGAATAAATGTTTTTGCCCTTTCTAGACAGAATGTCTTACCTTTAAAATAAAAAGCGTTAGGCGTTTTTTTATTATTTTATATCTTAATTTTATTTTTATATCTTTATATCATTATATCATTTATATCTTTATATCACTACTTTATATCTTATCTTATTACATTGGATGAAAATTCAAGAGTAATGCAATAGCAAATTTCTTAAAATTAAGTGGAAATGCTAATAGATGTACTTATACCAAAAAATACTTCTGTTCATATTTTATCAAAATATTTTATCAATGTTACATATTTAATTTTATCCAAGTTTTATCATCTACCACATAATTATATTTTTCCCTTTGACCTATGGTCAAATGAATTATGTTAATACATTGAAACATTAAAAGACTGATTATGTTATCGTTTCTGAGCACTCCCAGAAAATAATCCTGCTTGATTATGCATTGCTGGATTTGTTTTGCTAGTTTTGCTATATATATATATATATATATATATATATATATATTTGTTTTGTTTTGTTTTAAACTAAGATGTTGCCTTTATTGTTCAAACATGAAATGTGTCTTTAGTATTTTTTTTTTTTTTTTTTTTTTGCGGCACGTGAGCCTCTCACTGTTGTGGCCTCTCCCGTTGCGGAGCACAGGCTCCAGACGCGCAGGCTCAGCGGCCATGGCTCACGGGCCCAGCCGCTCCGCGGCATGTGGGATCTTCCCGGACCGGGGCACGAACCCGTGTCCCCTGCATCAGCAGGCAGACTCTCAACCACTGCAGCACCAGGGAAGCCCTAGTATTCTTTTTTGTACTACGTTTATCTTGTTTTGGTATCAGAGTTTTCCTAGCCTCATAAAATAATTTAGAAATCTGATATCCTAGTCTATACGCTAGAATGCCTTTAAAATATATCTTTAAAAAAACCATTCTTGGCAAATTTTTAAAAATTTACCCTAAAAATCATCTGATCCTGGTGCATTTTATTCAAGATAACTATTAGACAAATTATTACTCCTAGGATATTGGTCTAGTTTTATTCTCCACTTCTATAAGACCTACTAAACTTTATATCTTCTAAAAATCTTCTGATTTTTAAAAGTATTTTCTGAAAATATATTTACTAAATAGTTCAATTATAATTCTATAAAATTTTGACTTTAATTTTGTAGATTTTTCTGTTCTCAAATTAACTAGGAATTTAAGTTTTAATAATATTAAAAAGAAACTTTTATTGTAAATTCTGCTATTTAATTTACTAATTTTTTATTTTATCTCTATTATTTCCTCTTTCTTATTTTTATTTGATGTGGTCTGTTTTATACTACATTTATCCTCTGTGGATGCTTGATTTTGGCTGTTGTTTTCATTATTTGAGTCTTTGAGTACTTTGTTAAATAGGTAAGTATGTTGTGGCATACTTTTTGAATCCATTCACATTTTAAAATCTCTTTACTACTGTGCTACCACCACAGTTCCTACGAGAAGAGCATGTTGCCTAGTATTTATTTGTTCAGTTACACATTTCCATTTTAAGCTCTTTAGATTGGCCTATTTTTATTTATTAGTTAATGTATAGGAAAATACTTTTAGTTCAATAAATTTTACCTGATAATTTATTTTCAACTAATTTTCTTCAACACAAAGTAAGTCAATTTATAAAAACATCTTAATGCAGAATATTCTTATTTTTTTTCCATAATATCTTTCAATGTTTGTGCTCAGTTTTCTTTCTATTCCTTTCTTTTCTCCAGTATAATAATATCTTACATTTTCTTATTTTTACAACACTGGTTCATTTATCTGCACTGTTCAGAATGACTTTAACTCTGATACAGTATTTTGTTTCTATCATTATTCATCTGCTGTCTTTTTTTTTTTTTTCTTCTCAAGGGAACAATTAACAATTCAATTTACTGTTTTACTAATTCTTTCTGTTACATCTTTTTCCTCCTCCCCCTCCCCACCACAGAGCACATGTTCTTCAATCTTACTGATAACAAAAAGCAAATTTCTAACATATATTTTTCTCTTCTTTGTAATTTCCCCCACCAGAGCATCTCCTGATCTTTGGATGCTACCATAATGTCTTATTTTATGTCATTTGGTTCCATATTATTAGTGGAAAGAATAGTTATGTGTCCACTCATCCCTGAGTGAATTGAGGAATAGTCAAGCTTTGAAGACAGGTAGCTGGGTAACATTTTAGTGTTTTAGTCTACTTGGGCTTCCATGACAAAATGCCATAGATAAAATACTACATGTATATATACTTCTCAAAATTCTGGAGGCTAGAAATCTAGATCAGGGTGCCAGCATTGTTGGGTTCTAGTGAATGTCCTTATCATGGCTTGCAGATGGTTACCCTCTCCTGTGTCCTCACAAGGTAGAGAGAGCAAACTCCCATCTCAACCTCTTCTTCCTCTTATAAGTACACTAATCCCATCAGGAGGATTCCATATCTATGACCTCATATAAACCTAATTACCTCCCAAAGGCCCCACCTCCAAATACCATCATGCTTGGTGTTAAGAATTCACCATATGTATTTTGGGGTTATATAAACATTCAGTCCATAACATTCCACCTGGACCCCCAAAATTCATGCTCTTCTCACAGGCAAAATATATTCATTATATTTCCAACAGCCCCAAAAGTCTTAATTCATTCCAGCATCAACCCTAAAGTCTACAGTCCAAAGTCGTGATGTGAGAGTGATGCCAGCAAAATGGTGGCATATGAATTTTGCCTCTTTTGCTCCACCCCCAGAAATATCAATTTGAACAACTGTCTGCATGAAGAAATACTTTCACAAGAGCCAGGGATTACAAGTGAGGGATTACATAACTAGGGTGAAACACAGAAATAAGAAAGGACCTATTGAGGAGGGTAGGAACGATAGATTCACACCACTTCCACTACCCTTTGCTCAAGCATGGGAAGCCTAGCTGGAGAGAGACACATTCCCCATGGGATAGTAAAGTGAACCTGACTTCATGGCAGACCCCAGAGCTGGCCAACCTGGGTACCAGGTGGAAACCCAAGGCCTTAGGTGGTTCCTCAACAGGCTCCCACCAGCCCATGTTCCCTCTCACCTTGGCACTTGCAGACTCCAGCGGTTCCAGGTAGATGCTGTGGCACCAGCCTCCGCATGGGCTCCTGGTAACCCAGGACTCCATCTTCTCAGCACCTGCCAACTCCATGGGCAGAGGCAGGTCCGGTAAGGACAGGCTCTCAACAAGCTCCCAGCTCATTATGTCACCCACCAGCTCCAGTGGCCCCAGATGGCATCTACAGCACCAGGCTTCCAGCAGGCTCATATGAACACAAACCACCTTTTCACCCGGGTGCCTGCCAGATCCAGAAGCCCTAGGCACCCCAGCAGCACCAGATACTGGGAGGGCTCCTACAAACCCAAACTGCCCTTCTCACCTGGTTCCTTCTGACTCCAGCAGCTCCCATGGATTCAGGTAGCTTCCTTGGCTACAGGTTTTCAGAGGACTCCTGCAAAAACAGGCTCCTGGACCAATGGGACACTGGCCAGCTCCAGCAGCCCCAGTAGGCTCAGTGGTCACAGATCATTCCCGAAGCTTAGACAGCTTGCTTAGCTCCAGGCCCTTAGAATATTCTCCTGATCCCAGGCCCCCGATCCATTCCAGTGCTGCTGCCTCCTGTTGCCCCAGGCAGCTCAGGTTTCCCCAGGCTCCCAGCCTATCCAGTGAACTCCCATGACAGCAGGCTCTCTGTGGGCTCCCATGAACACAAGTTCCTGACTCACCCCAACACTGGCCAGCTCACATGGCCTGGGAATGATCTAGTGGTGCCAGGCTACCTGCAGGCTCCACCCAACCCAGGTTCTTGGCACATCCCAGTGTAAGGTGGCTCCTGTGGCCTCAGGTTCCCAATCAACACCTACAAGTCCAGGATCCAGGGGGACATCTGTGAACCCAGTGTTTTGATGGAGGCCAGTGCCAGGCTGATTAGTGTCATCCCAGGCTTTCCATCTATCCAATATTCAAGCACCAGACCATCCACCTATCCAAGCACCAGGCCATCAAAGGACTCCAGCAGCAAGTTCTCCATGGAGACCACCAGACTGCCCACACAGAACCTAAGGAGCAGCTGACTGGTGAAGGGATTTATTGCCAAAATCAGTGTGTAAAGACTGGTATAGTTGCCTACCACCTCAAATGTGCAGATACCAAGGGAAGGCCACAGAGATCATGAATAATCAAAGAAACATGACACCACCCAAGGAAACTAATAAAATTCTAATGTGTGCTCCTATCATGGAAATCAAAACCACAATGAGATATCACCTCATCAGAAAATTAGCTATTTTCAAAAAGACAAGAAACAACTTGTTGAGGATGTGGAGAAATAGGAACACTGCACTGTTGGTGGGAATGCACATTTGTATAACCAGTATGGAAAACAGTATGGAGGTTCCTCAAAAAATTTAAAATAGAACTGCATAAGATCTAGCAATTGTACTTCTGGATTTCACAGGAAGTGAAAACATTATCTGCAAGGCATAACTGTACCCCCATGTTCATTGCAGCATTCATGACGATAGCCAAGACATGGAAACAGAGTAAGTATCCATCAATAGATGAATGGATAAAGAAATGTGATATATTGTGTATATATGGATGTATATATATATATGTGTGTGTGTGTGTGTGTGTGTATAAAATGGAACATTACTCAGCCATAAAAAAGGAAAACGCTGCGTTTTGCAACAACACTGATGGAACCTGAGGACATTATGCTAAGTGAAATGAGTCAGACAAATACAGTATAACTTCACTTATATGCAGAATCTAAAAATCTGAACTCATAGAAATAGAGAATAGAATGATAATTGCCAGGGGCTAGGGAAGTGGAAGAAATGGGAAGATGTTGGTCAATGGATATAGACTCCCAGCTATAAGATGAGTAAGTTCTGGGGCTAGATGTATAGCATGGAGGCTATAACTTAATTAATTAACAGTAATTATATGAAACTGTATAATTAAAAGTCACTAACATAAATGTTAATTAAATGTTACCACCATATGCAAAAATGTATATATATTTATGTATACATACATATATTTACAAACATATATATATGAATGGAAGTGTTACTGTTTTGCAATATATATGTATATCAAATCATCACATTGTACACCTTACATTTACATTTGTTATGTCAATAATATATCAATAAATCTAGAAAAATGTTTTTAAATAAAGTCCAATGTCTTATCTAAAATATCATCTAAATCAGATATAGTTGGAATTTGAGATCTGATTTGTCCTGAGGCAAAATTCCTCTCTAGCTGTGAATGTGTGAAACCAGACAGTTTTTATGTTTCCAAAATATAATGATGAGATAGACATAAGATAGGCATTCCTATTCTAAAAGGGAGACAACACAATGATAAAGGGAATGATGGGTCCTAAGCAAGTTCAAAACCTAGCAAGGAAAATACCATTAGCTGTTAAGGCTCAGGAATAATCCTTTTTGATTTGATGCTCTGTTTTCTGGACCTACAGGGATGGCAGTTCCATCTCCCAGACCCTAGGTACTACCTTGAACTTGTCCTAGGCAGGATTTGCGCACGCAAGACTCTGGGAGGCCCTGTCGCCACAGCTCAAGTGGTCCTGCCCTTATGGTTCCAGATAGCCACAGTCTGGTCTGCTGAAACTGGGGAGATGGACCCCCACCTCACCTTATAACCATAGAGGCAGCCCTGATGATCGTCGAATCACGTTCACGGTCATTCTTCCCTGTCTTGAAGAATAAGGCACATTTGTGGCTGAAAAGATTTATGATATGGTCCTGTACAGTCTAAGAAGACTGTCAGCCTTCCTTCATTTCATCCCTTCACTATCCCCTTTAGTTCATACTGGCAGTTTTTGTGTTTTGTTTTGTTTTCTTCTTGAATGGCTGATTTAGTCCAGGATTCACATCCTTACTTGTCTCCTTCTCATATGACTTTTTGTCCACACCCTTAGTGTTCTCTTCTGAACAGGCTTTCTCATGTTTTGAAATACTGATAGGCTGAGAATTTTCAAAATCTCCAAGTTATGGTTCCTTTTTGCTTAACAATTCCATCTTCAGTTTATCTCTCTCCTGTCAGGAGGAACTGAGACTCTCCTTCAAAACTCTGTTTAGAAATCTCCTCAGCTAAATATACAAATTCATTGCTTGCAAGTTCTACTTTTCACAGAAACACTAGAACACTGTTCAGTCAAGAGTTTGCAACTATTTAACAAGAATCATCTTTCCTCCAGTTTCTGATAACATCTTCCTCATTTCCATCTGAGACCTCACCAGAATCACCCTTAACATACATATTTCTACCAACATTCTGTTCATAGGTATTTTACATATTCTCTAAGAAGATGGACGCTTTTTCTATAGCTCTCCTCTTTCCTTCTTGAGCATTCACCAGAAACACCCTTAACAGTCCCTTCATAACAAAGTAGGCTTTTCCTAGCTTGTACCTCAAAACTCTTTCAGCCTCTACCCGTTACCCAGTTCCAAAGCTATTTCCACAGTTTTTAGGTATTTGTTACAGCAATACCTCACTCCGGTTACCAAAATGTGTCTTAGCTTAGTTTCCCATAACAAAATGGCTTAAAAACAGAAATCTATTTCTCACAATTCTGGAAGCTAGAAGTCCAAAATCAGGGTGCCAGCATGATCAAATTCTGGTGGAACTGTCTTCCTGGCTTGCAGATGGCCACCTTATGCAAGCCACTTGCTATGTCTTCACAAGGCAGAGAGCTCTGATCTCTTCCTCTTATTATAAGGACATAAATCCCATCACAGTGTTTCTACCCTCATGACCCCATCTTAACTACTCCCTTAAGGCCCTACCTCCAGATGGTTTCAAATTGGGGGTTAGGGCTTCATCATATGAATTTAAGGAGCACACAAACATTCAGTCCATCAAAGGTAGGGTTATTCTTCTGTCACTTGGTTGGGGTTAAAATTCTCCTTTCTGGTTTTAAACTTACATAGCCAGGAGGTATATATACTTTTCTATTTCAGTGGTTATTGTTATTCCAAGAAAAATAAAAGCTATTTCATGACAAAATTCTCCTCTATGGACCCTTTAAATCAGTTAATAGAGTTCAACATAATTTTGGGCACATACATATGTAATGTTTGCTTTATTGAAAAATGATGCAGTGATCCCTGAAGATGAAATGGTAATAAGGTAAAAGGTAATAAGATAAAAGGTAATAAGGTAAAAGGTAATAAAAATTCTTACCTCACTACCTCATTATATATATATATAAAATATATAATATTATATATATATATATATATATATATAAGTTCTTGATTTGAATTTATGCAACTGTTTGTAGCATGTACTGCTGCGTGTAAATTTATGACTTGTGCTAAGTATCCTTTTTTCCGCAAAATGTCTTAAGTCCAAATACTTGGAATTGCTCTCTTATATACTCACTAGCTATAAGGTAATCACACAAATTTTCATAAATATATGTTCTTGCATACCAGAAAAAATAAAATATAAAGCATATAATTTTAAATGTATTAAAATATAATTTACAACATGAAAAAGCAGTGTAAATGTTAGACTTTTTCTCTCAACCATCTACTACTTGTCTAGAACTATTGTACCTGCAAATGAGCAAGCACTGCCACAGTTAACAAGGCTCTTTTTGGAAAATGTGAGTATCATGGATCTTTTTTAATGCAGCTTTCCAAGTTTCAGTTTTTTGGCTGACCTTTAATACTTACATGGTCTATTGTTCAATATCTGTATGTTTTGTATTCCCATATTTCTATTTGTCTAGTCACTAATTTTCTGTGTCCAATCATTGGTAATATTAAAAACTTTGATTCGGTTTACATTACTGTTTTAACGTTTTGGTCTTTGAAAACCAAATGGCTCATATTCTGATTTGCTTATCTATGTCTAGACTTCATATATATATATACACACACATACATACATACACAAACATATATATATATACTTTGCTGTAAGTGTCATTTGCAAATATTTTAAGTCTAAGTTCACAAATTTTCCTTCCTCATTATTTACTTAACACTCTTGCTATCATCACTCAGGTATGTTTGCCCAGTATACCTATAGGGCCACCACTGCATTGCTTATATGAAATTTACTTGCATATTTTATCTCTCCAGTTAGAATGGAGGTCTTTTGTGGGTAGGGATCACATCTCACTCACCTTTGTGCCGTTGGTGCATATACCACTGAAAACTGATAAATGATCTAGACAGTTTCATGAAATATATGCTATAGGCTATAGGTCCTATATTATCCAGAACCTAGTGCTATTCATGGAAATAATCAGTAGTAAAGGCCTGGGTCAAGTCCCTGTTATTTAATGGCTATGTGTCTTCAGACAAATTAATGTCTGTAAACCAAGCTAAACTATTTGCTTACCTCAAAGAGTTGTTCAGGAATTAACTGAGTTATGGTAGGTAAGCCACATAGCAAGTACTGAATAAATGTTAATCATTATTATTATCTGAGTATGTCAGTTAGTTCATAAGCAGTATTCTGAAGGGCAGCATTAATATTAGCAGAATTACTTTTCAGTGAGTTGTCATCAAAATGAAATTGAAAATTTTGTTTGTTGGTGACCTAATTCTAGTAACTAAATTTAAGTGGGGTTTAGGGGAAGATCAGTGGTAGATATATATGATGCAGACATAAGGAAGATTTGAAACTCCTAATGCTTTGTAGTGCAAAAACTCACTAGCTCATTAAAAGCACATTAGCAAGTCCACATGTTTGTAAGAAGACTATGGTGATCTGCGTGTCTATTACTCTATCAATGTTTACTGCTCTATTTAGTGCTTCTTTCTGGGCTATCATTTTATCTTTAAATCTACCATACTGGGTAAATATACATGTGGATGAATGGATGTGTTTCTGTTCCAATAAAACATTATTTACAAAAACAGGAAATAGACTATAGTTTCCCAAGCCCTGCTTTAACATTTGGGAAAAAAAAAAAAAAGTATCAGGCTTCCCTGGTGGTGCAGTGGTTGAGAATCCGCCTGCCGATGTAGGGGACACAGGTTCGTGCCCCGGTCCAGGAAGATCCCACATGCCGCGGAGCGGCTGGGCCCGTGAGCCATGGCCGCCTAGCCTGTGTATCCGGAGGCTGTGCTCCGCAACGGAAGAGGCCACAACAGTGAGAGGCCCGCATACCGCAAAAATAAAAAAAAGTATCATCAAACTTTACCAAGAAAGTATTATGGAGAAAATAATTTGAAAACATTAACTTGATCTTTTACTTTTACTTTATCTTTGTTTTGTGCCATCTTAGCCTATCCATATCTAATGTTGTGGCTGGACCAGCCCTTGTGATTCTTACTATGATTGCAGGATACCGTTAGCAGTAACAACAAGTGAACTTCAGGAAAAAAAAAAAAAAAGAACAAGGCTTTATTACAACTACTGGAGGGCACAGGGCACACCTGGGTTCACACAATAAGGTCACAGGTAGAGAGAGAGAGAAAATGTGAGGGACTGGAGGTCTGTTTTTATTGGGGTCTGATGTGGAAGCCTAGAGTTTCTGGAGTTGATTCTACTGGTGAATTTGAAACATAACAGCGGGAATTAAAATGTAGGAAGGGGAAAACAGGGCTCCTAAATGGTAATTTATTGAAATCAACTAAGAGCTCTAAAACAATGGAGGCTGGGGGGCTGGCTCTTTATCTGGTCATGTGTGTGGCAATGTGTTTATTAGAGATAGTTGCCTTTGAAGTGGATGCCTCTTTGAAGTGAATACTTAGGCAATCAAATCATAAGTCAGGCACTTGCATTACAAAGAGAAAAACCAACTGTCAAGGCTTATATTATAACCCTTTATAACATTCTTTTGCAGGTTTCCACTTCCACCAAGCCAAGAAATTTATTATCTAAAGGAAGAGGAGGACATTACCTTGTGTAAAAAAAAAAGTAAGTAAGCTAAATTTCATTATCATTCTTTTATTTATTTATTTATTTATGGTCAACTAAAGATTTGAACTGGCAAACTTGATAATAAACTTTTAGATAAGGGAAGGCCTAATCAGGCAAGAAGTAGAAAATAGAAAAACTGGTCCCTTCCAGTTCTTGAGGATTGTTTTAAAAATAGAGGAGAGAGTCTGCTTCTATACTTCAATACAAAAAAAAATAGAGGAGAGAGAAACAGAAGTGCAAACAGCTCAGAATGTGTCCATCACAACTTCAGAAAAAAATACAAAAAACATACATTCCTTCAGGCTCCAGGATTCCATAGGAATGGTGTGCTAAAGACAAAGTTTACTGTCTACCACTCATGTACGAGACTCTAGGAGGAAATCACCTTCTAGGCTATTCCTTCACACCAGCCCAGAGGATGGCCCCATCAGAGTACAGTGCTGTGACCACTGGAAAAAAAAAAAAGCACAACCTAAAACTTGATAATTGTGTTTTATTCAGCAGGTTTACTGAGAACTATAACCCAGGACATAGCCTCTCAGAGAGCTCTGAGGGACTCTTCCAGAGAGGAAGGGAGAAGCCAGGATGTACAAGAGTTTTTGCTGGGGAAAAAAATGTAGTTGAACAACAAAAAATTAATGCTAATCACAAAAAAACAGACATCTCAAGTTTATGACTTTAGTGATTTTCTATGTATAGGAATATGCAAGAATCTGGAATTATTGAAATTATTCCTTTGATATGCACCTTAACTATCTAGGGCCAGTTTCCTGTTTTCCTCCATCCTGAATTCCCCTCAAGGTGCACTGTTGGGGGTGGCTGCAGTGACTGATGGCTTCATGGCTCAACATCTGAGTTTACTGAAATGGCAGGAGATATATTTTGTCCACAGCTGCATACATCATGGTTACATGAAATCCAGTTTTGACTTTACCAATTGCCTAAATACCCACAGGCAGCCATTAGTCTGCAGAACCTTCTGGTGCTCCATAGAGGAGACTGAGAAAGTAGTTGATGTCAAGGTTAGCGGCCTGAATAAGGTCTGCTCTTTCAAAGGGAAAGTTTTCCCAGAAGTTGAGACTGCATGATAAGCAGAGGAGTCCAGGATTCAGGAGGACATGGGAGACACCCTGAGAAGCCTATGTGTGTAAGTTAAGGAACACCTGAGTCACTCAGGAAGCACCACTGATGCAGGAAAAAGCAAATGTTTGGTAACATCCCAGATCACATCCAAGGTCATGTCCCAGGTCATGCCCAAGTCCATGGGACAGCTGCCAAGTGTGGGTTCTTGGCTTCACACAGGAAGTAATTCAAGAGTGAGCCACAGTAAAGAGAAAGAAGGTTTATTCAGGGAGAAACACACTCCATAGACAGTGTGGACAATCTCAGAAGGTGAGAGAGGCACCAGGGAGTTGTCAGTTTTTATAAGGGTGGGTAATTTCATAGGCTAATAAGCGGGAAGAGTATTCCAGCTATTTTGGGGAATGGGTGGGGATTTCCAGGAATTGGGCCACCATCCATTTTTGACCTTAACATTGTTGGCCTTGGAACTATCTTGGTCCATCTTGGACCTAGTTGGTTCCAATCAGTTTATGTCATGTCTTCGGGCTATGTCATTCTTTTAAAGGTTGTGCCCTGTCCCCTTCCTGTCTCACCACCAGTACCTGGACTAGGGACCAGACAAGAGTTACTATAACCACTACAGCAGAGGCCATTAGATCAGCAAAACCTTACCTGCCTCCATATTCTGAAACACTTCTTTGGGACAGGGTGAAGAGAAGGTGGGAGGGCTTGCATATCTCAAAGGTAACAGACAAATCCTTTTTGCCTAAAAAGAATGAACATGTAAAATAGACTACTTAAATTATTATAGAACTAAATTTTCAAAGTTGAATTAAAAACTAGGGTTTTTCATTACATATTAAGTAGAAGGGCTTATTTGTAAGATTGAATCAGTTACAGAACAAGTGCAAAAGCTCAGTTTTCTTTGCACATGTGAGTGGTTTCAGTATAGTGTGTTGATTATACAATTCTGACTTTTAGAAAGCTAACCCTGAAGGAAGTAAAAACAAAAAGCAGGGGGAGAAAGCCAGAAAGGGGAACATTTCTGAGGCAGGGAGAACAACTAGGAGATTTGGTACATTATGATGAGAATTTAAACTAAAAAAAAAAAAAAATTGCAATAAAAATGATGAAAAAGAGATGGATTGAAATTGTATTCTAACATTTTTATTCTTTTTAAAATTTTATGGCTTTATGATTTAATATCATATCATAAAAATAAGTGACTGCATGATTAGTGAAATATTTTTTCTAACCTCATATTCATTTTTTAAAGGACAGATACAAATGTATCATGCAATTCCCTCCAAGTTTATTTTTCTCATTTCATTTTTTCCTTGACTACATGTTCCAAAATGTAAACTGAAGTCAAAGTCTCGACAATGTCTAGATAAAAAATTTAAGCTGTAGGGGGGAGAAACTTGCCACCCCAAAATGTGTCTCTTTGGCTTGAGGATTATTTTGGGCTGATTGGTTTTAAGAAGGAAACGTCTCAGGAAGAGCATTTACCTCCTCTCCTTAACTTCCTAAAATAATTAAGATAAAGGGCCTGTTCTAGCAGAACTATCATCATAAATAACTAACATATAATATGAGCTAGATGAGGTAGACTTGGGGAAACTTAGCAAGGCCTGTTTGATCAAAGTCCTCTCTGTGTCCCATTGTCTCTGCATGGCCCAGCAAACATTTGTTTACCAAACATTTGCTCTTTTTCATCTTCCAGCAAATTGCATTCCTACCCTTAGAAGTCTCAAACCCTTACCCCCCTTCCTTCTTTCTGATGGCACATAAGCTTCAATTGCTTAACTTGTCGTTGGGCTTCATATTCTTATGGAACTCCCAGAGGTACATAATTAAATTTGATTTTCTCCTGTTAATCTGTGTCATGTCAATTTAATTATTAGACCAACCAGAAGAAGGGTAGAGGAAAGTATTTTTCCTCCCCCCACAAAGCTATATACTAAAATCTATTTAACTGATAAAATAGTAAGACACATTGATGGATTTATTTGTGAAACAGGTAGTGGATATTGAGGAAAAGAAAGCAGCTGAGGTTGACTCTAGTGTTTCTTATTTGTAAAATTAAGTAAATGATGATATCATTAAGCAAAATGGCACAGGAGGAGTAAGACTTAGAAGTAGAGGTTAATGAATATAGATTGAATCATGTCAATTTGAAATTGTCTGTTAGATACACAGAAGATAGTGGAAGGTAGTGGATCTCAGAACAGAGGAAGAGTATAGATATGGCAATGATACATCTGTCAGAAGAACAGATGATTCTGAAGATGATTTCACTCAGAAACAGCATATGGGGAAAGAGGTGAGCCAGTGTCTAACAGAGAGCACCAAAATTTACTGTGTGTATAAGGAGAGAGATCTGTTAAGAATCCTAAGAGGAGTAGTTATATTGATGATAGGAGAAGACCATGGAAAAGTAAGCTCATGAGACGCAAGGAAGAGGAAAGTTTCACAAATATAGTTGGGTGAGTAGCAACTTCAAAAGCTAATAATAGTTCAGACTAAATGAAAATTTAAGGCCGGTTTTTGCATGGGTGATTTCAGTAGCAACAGAATTTTGGAATGGAAGTCAAAAGGTGTGGTTGAGATGTGAATTGATTTGAGACAATGGAGAATTTTATTCTTGTTTTGTGTTATTTTCAAGGAGTCTGGAAATGAAGAGAAATTGAAAGAAAAAATAATAGATAAGGAGGGAGGCTGAGGCAAAATGAATGAAAGAAGGTTTCAGATACAGATAAGTTTAATCTCAGGGCACTGAAGGAAGTGAACACTTTAAGCACTGTCTTGCTCTGTTTATTTGCTCTGGACCAGGTTGAATAGGAGAATATGGAGAATTAAACTTTGTAATAGTTGCTATAGGAACTAGAAAAATGTCTGACTATGGACAAGTACATATGTGGCAGCAGGGCATTGGTATTGTAGGTGATATTTAGAAACCATCCAGTTATAATTATTCCGTTCTGCATTATTAATTATCACCTCAGTAACTTAAAAAAGAAAAATTTCATTTTAAGAATCCAAAAGTAAGAAAAAAATTCTATGGAATTTTTCTTGAATTGATCTCATTTGCTTATAAAAGTAAGAGCTCAGGGAATGTTTATTAGCAAACACTTAGAAAAAATCATGTTTTTTTTTAAGGTTCTATAAGAACAAAAGTTGTATCAAGGATCTGACAAGTTTCAGTAAAATTAGTACAAAATCAGCTGTATTATTTAGCTAAACTTAAATTAGTACAAAGCTTCTTAGAATTAAAAAATATTTGTCATCAAGTGTATCTTATAAAATTGGAAGAGATGTATTTACCATCTACAGAGGTAGATCTCCTAAAATAGCACTTGATAAGAAATAGGAAGACTTTAATTTAGGAATACTTGAAACCAAAATTGAATGATATGCAATGTAGCTACAATATTATTCTTTATTTTAATTTGTATTATGGAATATCAGCATGATATAGTTTTTAATGCTGGACTTAGTATGAGAAAATCTGAGTTTAAATTATGGTTCAGCTCCCACTGTACTTTTTTTTACTTGCAGCCACTTCAGTCGTCAAAATCAATTGTTAGCACGGCTATGTCCACATTAGACCATAGCTAAGACAGTGGGTTTTTTTTTGTTTTTTATCTCTATTTGAATGAATTATGGTATGAAGGAATAGGTAAGCCATGTTTTGAGACTAGACGGTGTTAAAAAAAAAAGGCACTTATTGTTACTGTTTTTGTACACATTATTAACTTTTAAGGCCTCTTTATACACTAAAGTTTGTATCTCCCATGAATTAAATTTAGGGAGCAGTTTCGTCCTACAGTAAAAAATAATAATTACTCCCTTTATAACCCTAAATTGATTTATGAAAGAATCCACATATAGTTTTTCATGATCTATTCAAATAATCAGCTAAAGTAAAAATATATGAATTTACTCTTATGAAAACCATGAGGCCCATTTTGCATCTAGGAAGTTAACAGAATCACATGGGTTAGAAAGGAGAGTGATGTTACAGCCAGAGTAATGACATTACAGAAATTTCATATCTATAGCAAATGCTTCAAAGCCTTTCCAAACTACACACAAGCTTTTCTTCCTCAGAACAAATATATGAAAATTAAATGAAAAACTAAACCAAACAAACTTTTACTTTCCATGTAGAATTGGTATAACTAATGAGGAATTTCTCATATTATTATAGTGTAGGTGAAGCACTTTGTCTAAAACAAGCTTAATTTTTCTTTTTGATAAGACAGTACAGTTTTTAACGTGATTTTCTTAGATACAAGAGCAACGAGGTGTCTACCTGAGATTCTCTTTATATTATATTGAAACATAAAATACCAAACACACACACTAACACACAAACACACAAGCACACACACACACCACTTTAGAATGATATTTATTAATTTTCATTTTTGAAACAAGCTATAGTTGAGAGCTCTGTTAAAGTAATATTGAAGTTAGTTTGTGTTCAAACCACAACAAGGGAACTCTAATTCTCAATATCAATGGTTATATAGCTGGTAGTACAGATGTTATCCTCTAGTTGAGTGGTTCTCACAAAAGCTTTTCCCAATGTATCTCCTACCTCCCCCAAAGGAAACAACAGCAAAATCTACAACAAAAACTGGCTGTGGACTGGAAAACAAAGTAATATCATTTACTTGTGAATAGAATAGTGCCCCATCATTGACTGTTTGTTACAAAATATTAAGATGCTGTGTCAAAACCACTATTGTAAAGTGGACACAGCAATTCAAAGCAAAACTTCTCTGCTGATTTTGCATTGTTATATATATGAATTGGTTAGTATAAACACCATGGAAGCCTTGCAGTATTTTAGGAGACAAAGTATTAATCAACCACCGGGGAGCTTACCCCATATCAGACCCCCTGAGGATTCTGAAAGTATTTTCAGCAGAGCAATTCCAATGCCTTTGGCAATCAAAGGGTTTTGGTATGTTAAATTCAACTGCAATTTTCATTGAGTGTGGAGAAGGTGCTCTGGAATGCTTAATGTAGCAACATGTAGCTGCTAAAAAAGTATGGATTCTGTTGTTTATTCTCACATTTATCTTACCTGACAGAATCCTACTGATGTCCTAGGGTTTTAAAGTCATGAAACGCAAAGAGCGCCTGTTTTTTGGCAGTTAGGCAGACTGCATATTTACAAATAGACCTGAAAACAAAAGACAGCCAAAAGTTGTCACAAGTTCTCAAATTATTTTGTGGTAAACCAGCCTTGAATTTGGTCTAATGTTAGGTGACCATGAAAATGATTGGATTAAATTTTCCTTCTATTATCCATCACCTTTTGGATTTCTTGAAATAGTTTATTCCATTTTAATAATATTAAGTATTTTCATTACTACATACAGTCACTCAACTAGATATATCTTTTTAAAAAATCACTGATTATCAACTGACAACTGAAATAGAATAACTGACCTAGCATATCTGCCTTGAATTTGGAAAGTTAAAGGTAATTAAGATAATTTACCTAAGAAGTTAGAAATATAATAAATAAATGAGCATATAAATGGACCAACAGCATTCTCTACCAACTTTTTCAAATACACCGATCTCATGATCTAATTTTAACCTAATTTAGAGTGTGGGGATGGGGTTGAAGAAAAGGAATGGAAGTAAAAGGGAAAGCAGAAAGAGATGTTTCTCATTTACAGAGAAAGCAATTATAATGGAATGAAAATGTACCAGAGTTAAATCGCCTACCAATTTAGCTCTTTCCAGGTCCTGCTCATCAAAATCCTTCAATACCAACATGTTGAAAAATATAGAAATGGTATAGTCATGCATAGAATATTTATCAAAGCAATAAATATTTATTATGTGATATTGTGTTTGAATATATGAAAAAACATAAGTAAAATTCATGGAATCTAATATGAACATTTAGAAGACATACCAGTCTTCTAATTAACACCACTTTAATTAAAGTAATATTAGAATATTGCATTTGTACAGATGAATATGAAGTAATTTTGCTATGTTTTTATTGTCTATAAATACTGCATCAACTCTGCAGCTGCAGCCAAGTTATTAATGTTCACAGGTCAATTTTCAGTTACGATACAGTGTACATATATAGAATTTTCAGCACTGTGTTTATATGAGTTATTGCAGATCCAGGTGGTATGCTTGGTCCCAAAGAAATGAAATGGGATTAAGCTCAAGTGACTAAACTGTGCTCATGCTCAGGAAACGTCTCAAATTACTCTCTTTTAATTTTTATGTAATTTGTTTTACTTCTTCTAGACCACACAGAATTTCCACTGTTTCTTTTTTTTTTTTGGCGGTACGCGGGCCTCTCACTGTTGTGGACTCTCCCCTTGCGGAGCACAGGCTCCGGACGCGCAGGCTCAGAGGCCATGGCTCACGGGCCCAGCCGCTCTGCGGCATGTGGGACCCTCCCGGACCGGGACACGAACAAGTGTCCCCTGCATCGGCAGGCGGACCCTCAACCACTGCGCCACCAGGGAAGCCCTCCACTGTTTCTTAAATCTTCTGTCCTTCCATTCTAAATCCAAGGCTCCTTATTTCCATTTGTTAGCATTTCTATTCCTTAATAAAAATGTTAATATTGTAGCTATCATTAGACGCCATTCTGTGTTGTTGCTATTGTTGTTTTTAAGATATTACTAAATTAAACTTTTCCTCTGCTTACTGAAGGATTATTTTAAGAGATTTGTCTCTGCCCGTTTGGCAGGACAGGTTAGAATGCAGCTGCTTTTAGACTAATTTCTCTAAGGATTACCAAACCTTACTATAATTTTTGATAATTCTTACAGATCCTTTTATAACACAAACAGAAAATATTATATGTATTTGTTGATAAACATATCAACACATTTTATACATTTTTTTCACGTCCTAAAAGATTTAATTTTGCCCTCAGATGCAACTGCTGCTGATGCAAAATCTGATGTCATTTTGACTTTTGTTGTATCGTAGGTAACCTTGCTTTTGTCTCTGGATACTTTTAGAATTTTTCAACCTCCTTAGTGTTCTGAAATTTGACCTGGGTATATTTAAGAGTGAGTCTTGAAGATTTTTCTTCTGCTTTTATTCAGTGGAGACTTTCAGTATAAAGACCCACATATATTTTTTCCACTCAGAAAACTTTTTTGTATTGTTTTTCCCATTAAATGAATAATGGACCTAGTAGGTACTTCTCCATATATATATTTTTAATATTCTTAATTCCACATTTTCCTTTATTTTGTATTTTTAAAACTCTGCAATTTTGACTCTAAACATTTGCATATTCTCTTAACTTTGTCTTCAAGATTAATGAAGTCCAGTTGGTAGGTATATCGTTTTGCCATAGAACCACCTAGATTCAGAATGTGGCTAACTAGCATTGTGTCATTACTAGCTGTATAGTCTTAAGCTAGTCAGCTTCTCTCTGCTTCAGTTTCCTCATTTGTGAACTGGAGATGATAAGAGTATCAAATGATTTGTTGTGAGAATGAAATAAGTTAAGAATATATCAAGTTTACAGAACAGTACCTAGCCTATCATAACCACTAAATAAATAAACATTGTCTACTTATTTTATCAAGAAGTTGGGTTTTAGCCCTGCTAATGTATTATTCAGTTTATTCAATAATTTCTATTTCAAAAGTCAAGCAAATTTTACTATCTCTCTTTGCTCTTTACTTAGTTACAGCAAGGTCTGTTTTTCAATGTGTATTTTAGACTAACCTAAACCTTCCTTAGACATGTATTAGAAAGTAGTGATATGATTGTTACTTTTAATGTTTTCTTCTTGAATTACCTTGTATCAACCTTGTCTTTTTTTCATGTCCTTGTTATTCTATCTACGTACAATAATCTTTATTTCTTGCTTCATTTTTTTTATGAGAAAGAACAGGTCGTTTAATATAGGATGTTGATACAGGTTTTCTCTTCAGTTCTAAGAGATGGCTTCCTAGTAAGGAAGGCTGATGAGTTTCTCTATGTAAGAGGATGGCCATGGGCAGGATGCTACCCTGCAGAGTGCCTGAACATAGCATGACTGCCAAAGTTCAGAAACTTTACTCTTTGACCACAAATGAGGCAAAGATGGTCTTGCATGTTTTCTAAACTTTTGCCCTCAGAAGCAATGATTTCTTTCTCTTTGTCCCCAACACCCACATTTGGAGCTACACATGGCCTCTCTGTCACTCAATTTAAAGAGTGGGTCTCAATTATAAATCTGGCCACAACAGTTGCTGCCTGTGCTTTGTATGTAGGGCAAGGGGGTAGAAGAAGGCAAGCTCAGGCCAGCTCAGATGTTCTAATTAAAGTTTGGTAATAAATTACCTAGACAATTTCCTCTCATCTTCTCTTCTTTGGATTTATTGATTCTGAACTAAGAGCTTGTCTGCTTGGGGAGGAAATTTTATCTCTGCTGTTTTCAGGTGCTGGTTGCTTTCCTCGTTTATCTTCCTAAATCCAACCCAGTTTATTTTTTTATAAATTCAAGGAATTTTCTGATCAACTGCAGTATACATTTTTTAGAATGTTATGGTTGCATAATTTTATTATTTTGATATAAGAACTCATTATCTAAGAATAATCAGTTCCAGAAAAAAAAAAGTCACTCAAAGTAAATCCACTTAAAGCAAAGATTAAAATTTTATGTGTAGAGAGAACAAAATAGGGTTTGGGAGATTAGCTTAAAAATAAAAAAAAAATAAATCTTGTCAAGATGCTGTGTAAATTTTACATCATCAGTGTTTATTATTTTTGTATTGACCTGTTTTGTATTATTTTACATTTGATTCTAGCAGTTGCAGTTCTCTGACATCACTTCCATCACTTTCATGAAATCCTGCATCTTTCTTCAGAATTTCAACTTTGATTGTTAAAAATATATGCATTTTTATTGTATTGGGGGATGTTTGAAATATAGGATTGTGAAGGAGATAATAGCTGAAGCAATTTTGATATGATAGACCAAAGAACAGCTGAAGTTAAATGGGAAGAAATATCTGTGGTCATATTATAAGTGGTCTTTTGGCAATGACAATTTTAGCTCTATATGCAGCCTAATGGGGGCTCCACCAAAAAGGCTCTGAGAAGGAAAACACCTATGTACATACTCTATCAATTCAATAGAATGAATGAAAAGGCTTTTAAAATTTTTGTTGTTCATTTTATTTTTAGTTTTGAATATTTTGGTGAACTTTTACTCTTTTCTATATAACAAGCTCTGTTTTCTGGATTCCATAAAAATCAATATCTCAAATATTTTCTAGCTAAGTATCTAATTATATTTAAATCCTATTGAGTATTTTTCCTTACCATCCTTTCTATAATATTATTTCCAGTTAAACAAATGATAAGTATTCAAATAAGAATTTAGAGGTAAATTCTTAAGACAGTGGTTCCTAAATTTAAAATAGTAATCAATCATCAACATTCATTCTGTATCATTTCTATCTATTACTTATATATACACATATTCTTTATGCTCACTTAATTTAAGCCAACCTCACTGGCAGGAGGAGAAACACTAAGATGTTGTTTTATTGGAAAGAATCCTGGACACTTCCTTACCATGAGCTCTTTTTAATAGGGTAAGGCCTGAATGATTGCTGCTTTCTATGTAAAAACCTCCTACCCATTATGATATTTTCCAGTTTTTGCCCACCAACAATTAACAAAAGGTCCAAACTCTTACTAGTCTGTTACTTTCTGCATGCTAGTTTCTTGGGACATTTTCAGGAGGTCTGGGACAAAACTGCACTCTCTTTTTGTCAAAATCTTTTCAGTTTTGCCTTGATTGAAATACATCTTGTTCCTATCTACAGGTATTCTCTGCTTACATATTTGTAAGAGTGCAGTAAAGATCTTAGCTTAGCTACCCTATTTTCATAACCTACTTTTACACAGATAAATTTGCTCTATATATAATCCAGGGTCTTTTCATGGTAAAAACTCATAGTCAACTGATAACAAAGATTGTTATTTCATGGGGCAAAACACAGTAAAATTTCTCTGATACTTACAGTATATGTAAAACTTGGTAAATAACCTCTGTTATTAATGAAGGAAACTTGTCCTGTTAATAAAATATGTGCAAATGATTTAAACCAAAAGTTTTGATCATGTTAACAGTTTCAGTGATTATTACCAAAAACTGACTAGAGCTAAAATAATTTTTATAAGTTTGAATCTTCATTAATATACTTAATATTATTCCCAAGTAATTCTAACCCACGAGAAGCATATATGGATATGGAGTATAAATGTTAATTCTCCTCATTTCCTATAAAATTCAAGTTTGATTATGTTCATCCTTTCAGTAGAGAAGAAACCACTGAAGTAATACTCTTATTCATTAACTAGGATGAGAGAATGATTGATTGATTGCTTAATATTTAAACTGTTCTTCCATGTGCATTGAATTAACTCCTCTGCTGATAGGGTAGCTGTCATGCATACTGCTTAGACAGCTTAAATAACGAATTATTTCATTAAAAGAACTGCAGTATCATCATTGTTATTTGTTATTCATACAAATTATGCTAATGATTACCATGTCATATTTTAAGAAGCTTAAATGGAATCCTTTAAAATTAAACAACAATTTTAGGACAATAAAGTAATACACTAAGACACCCCATGTGCAAAATAGGGGTTATGTAAGCCATGATTTTAGAAAACGGCCTTTAGTGTTAACTATATATTTCATTTGTTTATGTATCCTGGAGATTATGTGTATATATATATATATATATATATATATATATATATATATACACACACACAATACATATATGTCAAATATTTATATAAATAAATTTATTTATGGATCCTGAATATATTCATATTTATTTGGGACCATTTGTTTATGATGATTCATAAATGATAAGGCTTGAATACTTTTTCTTTCTTAATTTATAGGCTCAATTGTTAACTCAACTGTACTAAGTATTGTTCAGACCTAGTATCTGGACTAGTGGAAGCCAGTTGAGAGTCAGAACTTGTGTAGCTCTTGTATTTCTTATGTACTAAGATAACTGAAGAGCCATATTCCTAAACTTCCAGATGTTCAACTACTTTTCTATCAGAGGGAAAATAACACTGTTACAGGCACTATTAGAAAAGGGCAGACTGATTCATTTCAACTTTCATTCAGGGTATGCTATTTGTAAAACACTGTGCTAGACACTGTGGGGTACATAGGAATGAGAAAATCATCATTATTTTCTACATCTTTATAATTTCAGATGGAGATGAGTGATATAACAATTAAGCAGAGAATAATGCAGAACAAAATAAAATGTGTGTCATAGAAATTATACATAAATTACCATAACAGTTTAAGAAAGGAGCAATCATATCCAATTGTAAGGAATCAAGAGAGGATTTACAAAAAGGTGGGCTTTCTGAATGGGCCTTAAAGGATATTAAGGGATGACCTTATAGGATATCAATGTAAAGGATTGATATATTTACACAGGTAGAGATGAGGTACTAAGACATTCTAGTTAAAAGGAAAATATTTAGGAAAATTTAAGGCATGCCTAAGGGATGGCAACTAGTTCAGGGTTAGAAATGTAAACACATTATGTATTATCTGATCACTACTTTATTTCATCTCTGATTTTTTATCACTATTACCTCTAAAGAAGTAAAATTCCACCTGAGAAGCAAAACCTGGGTAAGATGGGTCTTCCTCAGTTCTATGACTACAATCCTCTAGGTTTTCTCTGTGTGTGTGTGTGTGTGTGTGTGTGTGTGTGTGTGTGTGTGTGTGAGTGTCTGTAGGAAAAAGCCTCTTTTATGATGCCAACCCTAAATGCAAGCTCCATATTCCTGAAGTAACTAAATGAATGTGCAATATTCTGGTAAGACTTCCAAGGTCAATAGTAGTGTGATATAGCTATTTATCAACTCTTCTCACAAATTCTCCAAAAAATAAACAATAAAGTATATATAAGCAGAGGAGTAGCAACTACTTGCCAAGTACTTTCTAGAAAATTCCATGAGTGTCTGCTGGATAGGGTGAGGGACATAATTGAAGGGCAGTATCCTTTCCTGTGCTATTCCATCATCACTACACCTGGAAGAGGACCTTGTCTGGTTAAGTAAGGGAGGACACTTAGACTACTATTATTCCTATTTCTGATAAAGTAGTGACAAAGTTAAGCTTAGGATTATTCAGAGAGCGTTAACATGTTCAAATCTTGAGGCTCTGTTACTTCTGCAGGATACAAAAATTTGGTCACATCAAAGAGGTTTCAAGTGGTCTCTGTCCTTGCCCCTTGCATGCAGTCATATCAAAGAAAGACATGACAAAACATGGTGGGTGAGGAAGAAAGTTTTACCTGCTATAACTAACAATTTGCATTTGGCCCCTATCCACTTCCTGGAGATTACTAGCTTTTCAAATTGGTCTTGATTTGCATGGCCTGCTCTGAAAGTTCTGAGACAAATATGTTTGAATCAAAATTAAATGTTACTTAAATATAAACTAATCCCTTGCTAAGCTGATGTTGGTATTATGTTGGGGGAAGATCTCCATTAAAGAATTTAAAGTCCTTTGTAAATTCATAAATATATTTCACTAACACCAAAGAAGGAAAAAAATTGTTCCTTTTGTATTCAAATCCTGACTTTGCTACTTACTAATTATTGACTCTAATGTATCACTTTACACCAGTTATTTTTGATTTCAGCTAAATGACATCAACTCTGTGAGATTTGGCTTCCTTCTTTATAAATTGGGTAACAAGAATTGTCATTTAAAATTTTGCTAATATTAATATTCACATTTTACAGATGAAGAATTAAAGCCACAGAGAGTGTAAGTAACTTCTCCAAGGTCAATATAGCTAGGAAGAGTAGACCCAGACTTTAACCAAGGCACTATCTCTGGAGTCCACGCTCATACCACTATGCCAAGAGGAGAAATCAGCAAAGAAAACTGGAAAAGAGTATCATCACAGGGACAGTAATTTGGAATGTTTAAAATATATATTACCAAACTGTATTTATGAATAGAACAATAAACACCAATTAGTCTGTTATTAACATAGTAAGTTTGTGGAAAGCAATTTTGAAGAAAAAATTAATGTATGTAGCAAGGTTCTGTATCACTAAAAACACACATTAGAAATTATCCAGTCATACAACAGAAGGATCATGGAGCAACGATTTAGAAGATAATGTTTCTTTCTTTATTCCTCAGCGGTGACAACATCCACAGGTTGGAAGAGATCAGAAAAAGTCATGTGGACCATGTGGTACCTTCAGCTACCACAGTTTTACATACACGTTTTTAGATAACTATTCTGAGGCAACCATCTAAGTAGTGGTTCTTTCCATTAGATGAGTCAACATCGTCTGAGCAACGTGTTTCAATGGCTGTCAAGATATTGAAAGATAGTCAAGAAGCTGTTCTTAAATTATGGCTTACTGGGCACATTTTCAGATAATTAATGTTCAGAACATTATGATTTAGCTAATTATTTCTGAAAATAGCACATTTTAATGTATAACATAATCTCATATCTTCTTGACATCACAGAACACTATAAAATCATATTGCTGACTTTTTTGAGTAGTTTTGAGAACAGTCAATTTGAAAAGAAAAAATCTGGGACTGAGAGTAAAATATAAAATAATATTTCATGCACGATATTTTTGATCCATTAGTACTCAAGTTCTTGGTCCTACTATTCTTAGATGTCATGACCTTTTTGTTTCCTATTCGTCACATGCATTGTATTTAATATAATATATTATGACTTAATTTGAATTCATTAAACTATACAATTAACTGTATATATTAATATTTTTGGCTGCCTTTTTCCCCAAAATGATTCTCAGAGATTTACACATTAAAGGCAAATGAAATGTCCTTGAGAAAGATTCAGTAACTGGGCCTTAGTAAATATTATAAAAACAATAATTTCTTCATCAGTATGGGGAGCCAGTCTCAAAAAGCCTAAAGAATATGAATTAAATGTTCTCTGGGAGAAACGGAGAAGGTTAAAATTCATTTTAACTGATAGGCTTTCTATGGGAAAATAAGCGATGCAGAGAATACCAGATATAGTTTTACTTTTATAGTCTTCCCAAATATGTCTTCTAACGGGAAAGTAATTATTTCCATTGTAAACTAGCTTCTTATAATAGTTATTGATTTTATATTTAATTGTCCTTAATGAGATATATATGAGTTTAAATGAAAAAATCTAGCAGCTTTCTTTTAAATGCAGTACAACCCATGAATTGCAATTTTTTTTTTTTTTTTTTTTTCAGTACACGGGCCCCTCACTGTTGTGGCCTCTCCCGATGCGGAGCAACAGGCTCCAGACGCGCAGGCTCAGCGGCCGTGGCTCACGGGCACAGCCGCTCCGCGGCATGTGGGATCCTCCCGGACCGGGGCACGAACCCGTGTCCCCTGCATCGGCAGGCGGACTCTCAACCACTGCGCCACCAGGGAAGCCCATGAATTGCAATTTTAACTCTTTCATGTTTGATGTGCTAAATCTTATGCTTCAGTTAGGTTTGAGCCTGTCTTTCATGGGTACAAGGAATAGAATTAAATCTTAAGCTTAAAATATCAGTCTTCTAGGGAGCATGAAATCAGATTTTTTTTAAACTTCAATTATTATTTTAGATTTTCTTTGTTTGTTGGGGAGTAAAGTAAGAGAAAGTTTAAGGTCATCATCAGTCTCCTGGTTTGATTAATAAAAAAGAGAAATAGTAAAATATGACACCAAGATAAAGAATTTTTCTTAGGTTCCAACCTTGGTCTGACTAATGCCATGCCAAAGATTGTTCCTGTCATAGAGAATCTCTGGCTTTATTCCCTTTACTTAGAACAGAAATAAAAAAGTCCTCACTCCAAAACTAAATATTGTACTATGGATTAGGTACAGACAAGAGGAGTCTGAGAATTGGTATACTGAATAGGCATTTCTATTGAGACTTTGCTCATCTTGTCTCTTAGTTTCTCAAGGTAGCGGTCAAGAGGACCTTGAAGAGGCCCATGAACTGTGTTTCTAAGCACAGCAGAAGAACACAAATATTCTGAAAATAGTTATGGAGAGGGATGTGACCTTATGGGGTACTAATGTAAAATCTTTGATTTTGTTTAAACAAGGGGAACGTGCTTTGGGAGCTTGTGAGACCTGGAGGAGGAATTGAGACAGCAGGATTGACATGAGTATACAAGGATATAGAATTCCTTATGTTTCGGGGTCTATATTTAGCCAATTTGAGTTGTAGGATTATTTAAGGGTGAAAGAAGACCAAGAAGTTTGGCTTTTACAGAAGTATTTGTGTTTATGTGAGTGAGAGAAAGAGAGATTTGAGAGAACATGTGTGATTCTGATACTTGGACAAAAGCCAAAGTGAATCCCAAGGGCTAAGGTTAGCCAGGAAGTACTGAAGCAAAGTTTGGGAAGAACAGATTATGCTTAAATACACAGGTGGATACTGAGGGGAGGAATCCTTGGTCTTACTTGTGGAACTTCAATGTAAAAACATTCCCCGTGCCTGTTTTATCCCCACATTTATTCTTCTTGCCCAATATTTTTCTATCTAGCCTTTCATATCTTCTGTGATATCTCAACGTTTAAGAGAAATGGAATCCACTTATTAAAATACCAAATGGAGCATTCAAACCTAAACTTTTTCTAATCTTATTTTTAAACCTTAGATTTGTCTTCCAGATATGACTATGATTTAAATATTAACTAGTCCATTACGAACTGTGTCATCTTGGGAAGTTTTTTAGCCTCTCTGCATTTCTCATTTGTAAAATGGGGATAATCATCTATCTAAATTTTTTTGGGAGGACTAAATGACATTATACATAATAAACTGTCTAGTAAAAGTCAGCAATAAATAAATAATTATTATCAACAACTGTAAAGTTCTAGTTCTATTCTCTTAATTTTGCAGTTCTTTAATTCTGCAGCTTGCTAGGAAACCCAAGCTATAATTTCAGTTTTAGTGACATTTGGGGTATATAATCATGGCATAGTCAATTTTCCTATTTATCTTGGAAAATTTGGAACTGTAACTGCTGTCCTTAGCTGTGGTGCCAGATTATTTTATTCCAGTACTGGAGAAGAGAGGAGTGAGGTCAATAAAATCTCCTCACCACCCTCAAGCTACTTACCATTATGAGCAATTAATTACCACTCTTGAATGTTTTCATATTAAGTCTCCATTGGACATGAAAATAGCATAAAATATGAACTGGAAGTGTTAGCTAATAAAAAGTCTAAATAAATATACATCTACAGGCAACATAGATTATCTCCTCCTATGAATTTATAATTTTTATTTTAATGGAAATTGAAGTGGTCTGAATTATTGATATTATTTAAGTAGTTTTTACTATTGTGAGAGATTATTATCTTTAAGTTACTTAAGTACAATTATATCAAACATAGCTTAGCTGACTAGCTTTTACGCATGGTCTAATAAAGGCAAAATTAATCACAACATGTTCCATGCTCAGTAGTGCATATCTTTTGTTCACACAACCATGTATTTATTTTTGTTTTTTTATTTTTTGTGGTACACGGGCCTCTCACTGTTGTGGCCTCTCCCATTGCGGAGCACAGGCTCCGGACGCGCAGGCTCAGCGGCCATGGCTCACGGACCCAGCCGTTCCGCGGCATGTGGAATCTTCCCGGACCGGGGCACAAACCCGTGTCCCCTGCATCGGCAGGCGGACTCTCAACCACCGCGCCACCAAGGAAGCCCCAACAATGTATTTTTAAAGTTCTGTTTTATTATTACCATGTCTATTTAACTTAGTTGGTTAGCGTGTACTGCTAATGAAGCTGAGGGCATGGGTGACGTCCATGTTCAGGGCAATTAGTTTTACTCTGTCCACAGACCCTAATCCTAACCTAAGGCAAGTTGTACTAAAATTGAATGTCCTCCATTACAAGGCAGTCACCACAGGGAAATATGTGGTTCTCTTATCCCAACTGGAAAAATAATTTGGTTTCTATGTCTGAACAAGTCAAATCACTGTATCTTACATAAACACAGCACATCATTAGTTTTAAAATTACCTTTATACGTATAAGTTCTTTTTTTCTCAAATTGTTTTAAAACAAATTAGTTCATTGATATTAAATCCTTTTATTTTGATTACCCCTTGCATATACTATACTCTGAATCACAGAGAGATGAATGTTGCACTTAGAGTCATCATCTTACAAAAATAGTCTCAACTTTCATTTTATTCTCCAAGAGTCTACAAATAAAAAATATCATTTGAACATTCTGTTTTAGCATTAAGTTTGATCAATGACCTTTATTCATTGCAGTGGTGTTTTTTGAGTTTGGTTTAAGTTTCCCATAAGGGTCTTGAGCTTTTAGAACTGCGCATATATCTCCTACCATTAGTTAGCCCCTAAAAGTGTGGCTGAATATTTTAAAAGAGCTTATAAATCATTACAATTAACAACTTTTCGAACTGTCCATCCAAAGCAAATGGCTTGACATGCCATCTGTTATTTTTCCTTTAACGCCCTCTAGTCTGTTTCTCGAAGGCAGCCATTTAACATTTAAAATGATGTTCCTTTTTAAGATGTGTGATGGGCTGAGGAAGACAAGCTTTTGTTTTAATTATCAACAATTTCTGTGATGCGATATAATTTTTTCAGTACTCAGGGCCCTTTACAAATCAAAAAGAATCCAAGTAAAACAGTAATTAATGTCAAATGACTAGTCACAAAAGGCCCTATTTAATTAAAAAGTTCTAATCTTTGATTAAACCTCATCACACATTCTCCTGATTGCAAACTGTTGTTTGAAAATGGAATGTAATTGCATACACAGTCTATTGTCTCTCTAAAATGACACCTGCAAATTATATAAAATGACTATGGTTTGCTTAAAGTTTGAAAATTATTCTTAAGCTATATTTTTATATTGATTGTTTTTCTCCTTTTGCCACTATAATTGGAAGCTTTCTTTTTCATTGAATAACATACCAGCTAAAAAATAGAGTCAAGTAAATTTACCTATGATTTATTAAAAATCTGTTGACAAGGATATTTTGGACCAACTATTTTTTGAAGTTGAAATTATAGAGAGTAACTTTATTCTTATAAATTCAATAGAAAAGCTGTGAGAAAAATGCAATTTTGGGTCAAATTACTATGACATATTTTGTGCTTATATCTAGAAATATTTAAAAATCTAAGTGATTTTTTAAAATTCCCACTTTTTTTAATACTTCTCATATTGTAAGACATAGTGTCTTTTATTGCATATTGAAACCACTGATTGTTAATTCAGTTTTATATATGCTTTCCATTACATTTATTTATTTTGTAATCATAGTGTTAGATTTAATTACAGTTCTCCTAAGTTTGGACATAGAAAATGTATTATTTTAATTAGATCATTTAAAAATAGGTATAGGCAAATTCCCTGGCAGTCCAGAGGTTAAAACTTGGTGCTTTCACTTCTGGATCTGAATTTTATCCCCAGGTTCCATCCCTGGTCAATGAACTAAGGACCTGCAAGCCATGTGGTGCAGCCAAAAAATAAATAAATAAATAAGTGAATTTGGTAAAGTTGCAGGATACAAAATTAATACACAGAAATCTCTTGTATTCCTATACACTAATAACAAAAGATCAGAAAGATAAATTAAGGAAACAATCCCATTACCATTGCATCAAAAGAATAAAATACCTAGGAATAAACCTACCTAAGGAGGCAAAAGACCTGTACTCAGAAAACTATAAGATACTGATGAAATAAACCAAAGATGACACGAACAGATGGAGAGATATACCATGTTCTTGGATTGGAAGAATCAATATTGTGAAAATGACTATACTACCCAAAGCAATCTACAGATTCAATGCAATCCCCATCAACTCACCAATGGCATTTTTCACAGAATTAGAACATTATGGTTTAATCACAAGATAGTGAATATAGTCCCCTGCGTTATACAGTAGGACCTTGTTGTTTATCCATCCTATATACAATAGTTTTCATCTGCTAATCCCAAACTCCCAGTTTATCCCACCCCCACCCTCCCCACACTTGACAACCACCAATCTGTTCTCTGTATCTGTGAGTCTGTTTCTGTTTTGTAGATATGTTCGTTTGTGTCATATTTTAGATTCCACATATAGGTGATATCATATGATATATGTCTTCCTCTGTCTAACTTACTTCACTTAGTATGTTAATCAATAAGTCCATCCATGTTGCTGCAAATGGTATTATTTCATTATTTTTTACGGCTGAGTAATATTTCATTATATGTGTATATATATATATATGAACACCACATCTTTACCTGTTCATCTGTCGATGGACACAGGTTGTTTCCATGTCTTGGCTATTGTAAATAGTGCTGCTATGAACATAGGGATGCATGTATCTTTCAAATTATAGTTTTGTCTGGATATATGCCCAGGGGTGGGATTGCTGTATCATATGGCACCTCTATTTTTAGTTTTTTAAGGAACCTCCATATTCTTCTCCATAGTGGCTGCACCAATTTACATTCTCACTAACAGTGCAGGAGGGTTTCATTTTCTCCACACCCTCTCCAGCATTTATTTGTAGATTGTTTAATGATGGCCGTTCTGACAGGTGTGAGGTAATACATCATTGTAGTTTTGATTTGCATTTCTCTAATAATTAGTGACAACATCTACACTTTAAATAAAAACTTATTTTGTATAGTTACCACATGAATATAAAAATAGAATATGTAAATACTTTTTATTATATTGATTAAAACCATATAAATTGTAATTGAAACTTTAACAGCAAGCTGTTTTACTTATGATAGTTTGCTATCTAATAAATTATTTTTAATTCTAAGATCAAGCTAATGACTAAAGAAATAGAAATGCTGTCTTGAGTTTTCATTAATGATGAGTTTCATCATTAATCAAGAATTAAGCTCTTGATTATTATCATAATACATCTTAAACTATAGCATCAAGTCATTTATATGCATGATACATATGAGTGAAGCAGTTTGCTAAAATTTGTGGAGCTGACACTTCAGTAAAAAATGAAATTAACTTCATAAAGATAATTGAAACAGTAAAGCAAGCTGAAAGGCATATAAAATAATTCAAAAATTAATGCTGTCAAGTATTTAACATACGGTGTCAAAATTGATAACTATCTATGGAAAATGAAAATATAAATATAAATTCTTATTGAATTTTGATGGCTTTCTTCTTTGAAAACTTAACAGACTATTATAATTCTTTTATACATAATAATGTAATAAATTGTCTAATTCTGGAGACAGTTCCTGTGATAAGAAAAAATTCTACTAGATCAGTTAAACCGGCAATGAGACTTTATTAAAGACCTTGCAATAAGGGAGAAAGACTGAACTCAACTCCACTGAAAAAGATTGCAGGAGAGTTTTTAAATGCTGGGATGAGCTGGTACAAAAGGACTAGAGGACATTAGTGGGGAGGTTTGGTCACCGAGGTTATCTGTATTTGCTCATTGTTACTATAGAAATTAGCTGGAAGGTAGGGGATTAATTACCTTTAAAAGAGATGACTACCAAGTCCTCCAGAAATGTATTCCTTGGTTGTCGAATATTTACATTTCAAAGAGGCAGAGAAAGAATTTACAGTTGCAAGTTTGTTAAGTAAATACCCTATGAAAAGTCAGAGGCCTGGAGTCACGAACAAGTCTGTCTGCAGTTTAGTCAAGCTAAGGGGAATGTTAAGTCTTCTTGGTCAGATGATTTGTTTCACATTTTACTTAAAATGAACATTTTGTGAAGAGGTGGAGATGACACTAATAATAGTTTGTCAATTTTTTCTATCGCTCACTTTGGACTCCAATGTGTCCTTGTTAATTATTATATCTTAAATACCAGGATTTTAAAAAAATATTAGGCTTCTTCCAAATGCGATTCCTATGACACCAGCACTGAACTGGGTCATGTGTTATATCATCTGTCATAGACTCATTTAATGTCATTACAGCACCCTAAAGTAGATATTTCTATTATCTCCATTTTATAGTTGAGGAAATGGAAGTACAGAAACATTAAAGTAACTTGCTCAAGATCAAACACCTAACACTTGCTTGAGCTGAGATACAAACGGGAGCAGTGTTATCTGAAAAACTGGTTCACCTTTTGGTGGGTGTACAGTCAAGAGACACAACCAAGGCAAAGAGTAGAATGCTTGCAACAAGAAAGGAAAACACAGGGAATCTTTCCCGAAGCAGTGTCTCCCGGAACAGCAAAATTCGGGAAGTTTTAAGCTAAGGGCACATGCATATTAATGAATGGGCTTGAGCAGAAGAGAATTCAGCATAGAATTGGGGCAAATGTCGACAGAGTCCAAGCTTTAGCTTTAGTCCTGGGTTTCACATCCATGGATTCAACCAACCAAGAATGGAAAATATTACAAAAAATACTAGAAAATTCCAAACTGCAAAACTTGAATTTACTGCATGCCAGGAACTATTTACATGACATTTACATTGTGTTTACAACTACATGCATAACATTACATTGTATTAGGTATTATAATTTATCTAGAAATTAGTTAAGGAATACTGAAAGATGTGCATAGGTTATATGCAAATACTACTCCACTTTATGTAAGGGACTTGAGAATCCACTGATTCTGGTGTCTGTGGAGGTCCTGGAACCTATCCCCACTGGATACCAAGGGATGACTGTACAAGTAAACAAGTACATTTCTGGATTTAATTTGAAAAGCATCTTTCAAATGATGAAATTAACATCACCTGTGAAAAGAATTGGGACCTAGTTAAATGTAAAAGGTTGTTCACTGCAGAATAAACCATTGACAAAGTGAAAAGACAACCTACTAACTTGGAGAAAATATTTTGAAATGATATGACTGACAAGAGGTTAATAACGAAAATATATGAACAGCTCATACAACTCAATATCATAGAAAAAAGAACCCAATTAAAACATGGTCAGAAGATCTTAATAGACATTCTCCCAAAGAAGATATGCAGATGGCCAACAGGCACATGAATAACTACATTGCTAATCATCAGAGAGATGCAAATCAAAACCACAATGAGATATCTCCTCATACCTGTCAAAATGGTTATCATCAAAAAGCTACAAATAACAAGTGTTGGGAGAATGTGGAGAAAGGGGAATACTATCCCACTGTTGGTGGGATTGTAAATTGGGACAGCCACTATGAAAAACAGTATGGAGGTTCCTCAAAAATCTGAAAATAGAACTACTATATGATACAGCATTTCCACTGCTGGGTATATATCTGAAGAAAATGAAAAAAAAAACTAACTCAAAAAGATACATTCACCCCAAAGTTCATACCAGCATTATTTACAATAGCTAAGGTATGGAAGCAACTCTTAGTGTCCATCAACAGAAGAGTGAATAAAGAAGATCATATATACAAAATGGAATATTACTCAGCCATAAAAATAATGAAATTCTACTATTTGCAACAACATGGCTGGACCTAGAAAGTATTATGTTTAGTGAAATAAGGCAGAAAGAGAAAGACAGACACTTTATGTTATCATTTATATATGGAATCTAAAAACAAAAATGAATGTATACAACAAAACAGTAATGGACTCACAGATATAGAGAACAAATTTGGGGTTACTAGTGGAGAGAGGGAAGTGGGGAGAGGTGAGATAGGAGTTTGGGATTAAAGAGACACAAACTACCATGTACAAAATAAATAAGAAACGAGTGTATATTATACAGAACAGGGAAATATAGCCATTATTTTGTAGTAACTTTAAATGGAGTGTAATCTAAAAAATATTGAATCACTATGTTGTACACCCAAAAGTAATATAATATTGTAAATGAGCTATACTTCAATTAAAAAAAAAAAGAATTGGGGCTTTTTGTTTTTTGGCCTTGGAAAACAGAAAGTAGAAAAATCTAAATAGCACTCTGTGTATGTAAATTTTTCCTTTATATTGATTTGACATTTTACATTAGGCCATGTCATGTACCTTTTCCTTATAAGATGATTATGATTATGAAAATGATGATGATAAAAACTGAATTTATTATTATAACTCCTGGGCTAGGTAATTTGCATTCAGTAGCTGATTTAACATTGAAACATCATCAAGAGCTGTTTTTTTTCCCAATAGTGTTGATTTGATTTATTTCATTAGATCAATACCACTTACTTTTATTTTATATTACAATAATAGTAATAATAAAAACATTTATTTGTCACTTATTACTTGTCAAGACTTGTATCAAACTTTTACATCTAATAGCTCATTAACTAATTAACACACAGTCACAGATAGAATAAGAAAATGGCCTGCAGTAACACAGCAAGTAAATGGTAGAAGCAGGATTCAAATTGAGGAAACCTTGCTTTGTAACCTTCACCCTCAAATGCAAAGCTCAGCTGCCTCATCTAATATTCCCAGTTTTATGTTATTAATACACAGTGAGTAAAAATAAAATAGATTCAAAATGTCATGAATCCTTTCGTTATATATCTGATAGCTCTGTGACCCTGGGAAAGTTATTTGATGTCTCTGATCCTCAGTTTCGCCTTTGAAAAATGAGAATGATAATTTCTGACATACCTATTTTAGGAGAGAATTGCATAATTAAAATAAGCATAAAAGTGTTTTATGAACTGAAAGATAGAATACAAGTTCTAGTTAATATCATATTTGTCATTACCTTCTCCTCCAAATGTAAATATATAAATAAAAATAAAAATGAGTCTGGTAGACCCAGAAAGTTACAATTTAACCCCCAATTTTCAATTGAGGAAGAAATGCTTCATTTTAGCCTTAAAAAGTGAATAAGTGCACTTAAACATATATTTAAGTTAAAAAACTTATTTTTGAACCCTTTAAACTTTTCCTACATTTATTTCATGTTTTTAAGCTCAATAGATTTATTTATTTAATGTAATATATTTATTGTTGTATAAGCAGAGCATTTGATTTAAGCTGTGGTTTGCTGCTTTATCAAGGTACTCAGTCTTACATAAACAAAAGTTTTTACTAATAAAAGAAAAGCTTCCTAAAAATCAAGCATACAATTAATCTTTGGAAGTGCATGCCTTTATAAATAAAAATATAAATTATACTAATTATCAAATTATTTCTAATTTGTCAGTTTGTCAACTGACAAAAATATTTGATAATATCCACTAATGGGAAGATCCACAGAAATAGACAGTGCATACTGGTGAGATTCTAATTTGGTCCTGCTTTATGTCTATAAATGTTGACAGTTTCAAATGTAAAGAATAACTGCAAAAATAATGCAAAGGACTTTCATGTATCCTTCATCCAGAAAGCCCAGGTTTCCCAGTAAAGTCCTTTGTAGATCCAATCTGGAATCATTATAAAACCCAGTTATGTGTCACTGTCTTTGAACTGGGAACAGTCCTTCAATTTCTCCTTCACTTTCCCAAGTTTGGCATGTTTGAATATTACAAGCCAGTCACTTCTTAGATTTATTTGTATGACTTTCTTATTGTAACTGTAACAAATTGCCACAAGCTTAATGGCTTAAAGAAACACAAATTTAAAATAGTATTTTACAGTGCTAGAGGTCAGAACCAAATGGGTCTCCCTAGGCTAAAACCAAGGTGCCAACCTGACTGTGTTTCCTCCTAGAAGCTCTAGGAGAGAGTGCTTCTTTCCTTTTCCTTTTTTTTGAGTTAGAAGCCACATTCATTTCTTCTTGTTTATTTGTTTGTTTTTTCGGTACGCGGGCCTTTCACTGTTGCGGCCTCTCCCGTTGCCGAGCACAGGCTCCAGACGCGCAGGCTCAGCGGCCATGGCTCACGGGCCTAGCCGCTCCACGGCATGTGGGATCTTCCCGGACCGGGGCACGAACCCGTGTCCCCTGCATCGGCAGGCGGACTGTCAACCACTGCACCACAAGGGAAGCCCTGAAAGTAAGTTTTATATACCATAGCCATTTACTTCTAAATATTTTAATACATATTTTTTCAAGATAAGAATATTGCCTTACATAACCCCAAGTACAGTTATTGGCATGAAAACATGTAACATTGATACTTCTTTTACCTGATTGACTATGTGTATTCCAATTTTGTCACTTTATCCAGTAATGCCCTTTATGGCATTTTTTAAAAGAACAGGATTCCGTCTAGAATCAGATATTACAATTAATTGTCATGTTTCTTTAGTCTGCTTTAATCTGAATTATTTCCAAAGCCTTTCTTTGTCTTTTATGACATTGACATTTGTGAAGACTATAGTTCCCTTAACTTTCTAGTACATTATGTCTATTCATTATTAACATATGCATTTCTTTGGACATAGCTAATTAACTTCTCATAAATTAATTTTATGTGAAAATATTTCCACATGTATAGAAAAATATGTTAATAATTGTGTAAATTTCAACATTTTAAAATAAAACATAAAAAGAAATCTATATCTCTATTAAGAGAGAATTAGTTATACACATGATTATGTGTCTACACAATGAAACTCTACATATTTATTCAAAAGCTTAATGTTTTAGTATGGAAAGATGTGCTTGATTTGTCATTACTGGGAGAAAAATAAACTATATAAAAGAGTGATTAGTACCGTAATTACATACATACCCTACCTATGTGGTATATCTTACCTATGTGGTAGGGTGCTGCTGCTTTTACAAATACTATGACTGAACCACATTTTGAAAAATTTTATATTACTATTATTTTGTACTAAAAACTGTTTCATATCAAATACACAAATGTAGAATATTTTTCAAATTATATTTTAATTCTAATCTAAATAATTAAAACCTCTCTTACTAAAAAAAATTTAGAAACTTTACTATTCAGCAGTTTTCTGACATTAGATATCTACAAGAAATTTAGTGAAATCTAAAAATACTATCAAAACCTCAAATATTTTATGCATCATGGGATTTCTAATAGCAATTCTCTACAAATTCAGAAAAAACTGTATCCACTGGCGTTTTGGAATATGTAAGGTTATTATTAATTAATTTAACTGAAAAATTTTGGCAACATGTCCAGTATATAGTCCAAATTACATGCTGAAGATAAATGTCTATGTGTTAAATATCCAAATAATGTGTAGAAGTTATCTTTTGAATCAACTTGTAGACATTCAGCAGAGAAAGCCCCATGTAGAAATGCCCTCACACAATCAAGAAGCATGACAATTTCCCCCACACACACACCAAAATCATGCAATAGGCAACAGAATATTGCTGCTAATTGGTATATGTTTTTCTTCTAAAAGTGAAAATTCTAACCTTTTACTTGACAGATGTTTGGGTAAAATGCCTGTAACATTTTGAGAGCTTATCTGTGCTCTTTACAGTTGTGTTTATACTTCTACACATTCAGGAGCAAATAAATGAAAAAGTAAACAAAAGTAAAAATATGACCTAGTTAGCTATTTACCGATAAACATATAGATCAAAAGCCAGTTAATTTCAAATATGTAAAATATTTAGTAGATTAATCAAATAAAATAGCGACCTAGAAAGCACATTTCTAAACATCTGGAACATTTGAGAACAAATGGCATGTAGGATGGTCAAGAGATTAGTAATCGTAAATAAACAAAATTCTGTATTTTTAAAACAAATATAATTCTTTTTTTTTAAACATCTTTATTGGAGTATAATTGCCTTACAATGGTGTGTTAGTTTCTGCTTTATAACAAAGTGAATCAGCTATACATATACATATATCCCCATATCTCCCCCCTCTTGCGTCTCCCTCCCACCCTCCCTATCCCACCCCTCTAGGTGGTCACAAAGCACCGAGCTGGTCTCCCTGTGCTATATGGCTGCTTCCCACTAGCTATCTGTTTTACGTTTGCTAGTGTATATATGTCCATGCCAGTCTCTCACTTTGTCACAGCTTACCCTTCCCCCTCCCCATATCCTCAAGTCCATTCTCTAGTAGGTCTGCATCTTTATTCCCATCTTGCCCCTAGGTTCTTCATGAGCTTTTTTTTTTTTTTAGATTCCATATACATGTGTTAGCATACAGTATTTTAAAACAAATATAATTCTTAAATGCTCACTATACCCTTTTTTTATAATTTAGCTACAAAATGGACTAATACTATAATAGTTGTGAGAACTGTTTTTTAGAGTTAGTAAAATCCTTCCCAAATATCATCTGGTTCTCAAAAATTTGGGAAGGAGGAACATCAGATATTTTACTACTATTTCTGAGACGATAAAATTTAGTCTCTGGGAAGTTAACTGCTTTACATACTGGACCAGATGAAACCAAAATCTCCCAGCAACACTTTCAACATCATTAATGATGCAGCCTATGCTGAACAGCCCACCCCTACACCACACCAAGGATCTCAGAAACTTTTAGGCACATTTAAGACTGCCAATGATCCTATGTATTTTATTATTCACTTTGGTTATATTTATGAGTGTTTTGTTGAATAAAGTTATTTATTTATTTTTATTTATTTATTTTGTGGTACGCGGGCCTCTCACTGTTGTGGCCTCTCCCGTTGCGGAGCACAGGCTCCGGACGTGCAGGCTCAGCGGCCATGGCTCATGGGCCTAGCCGCACAGCGGCATGTGGGATCTTCCCGGACCAGGGCACGAACCCGTGTCCCCTGCATCGGCAGGCGGACTCTCAACCACTGCGCCACCAGGGAAGCCCAATAAATTTATCTATTAATGCTTTTGTTGAAAATGCTCACTAAGAGTACATCAAGCAATTAGCTTTGTTTAGTTCTTTTGTCATAGATATCTTAAACCCATGAAGATGAATGATAGGTGTATTTAATAGGGCAGAAATGAAGACGACTTTGAGTTTCAATAATTTAATCTGCACATTTATAAAAAAAATAGTATTTTATTAATGTGGCACTCATCTAATTGATTCATTAAAGAAACCTATCAAATATTGGACCTTACACATACAACAATATTGAGACATAGCAATTAGGATGCCTTATCTGAAGACTAAAGTCACAAAAATAAAAGTGGAAGGTACTAATAAATCTTTTCCCTTTGAAATATTATGTTACAGCATATCAAGTCAATGGCTTCTTATTTCATGTACCTATAAATTAATTCTTCTCTTTAATGTTGACTGGCTTCCCACAATACACTAAATTAAAATGGAATATTTGTCATGGACCTACCCCAAGGATGATGCTTTTCTACTTGAAGGATAAATTATAAAGAATGTAACAATAGAAAACAAAAGAAAGTAATTACAAGCAATCAATTGTTTCTTGTGGAACTCCAGTGTTTTGGAAAACTGAGTGATCTCTATAAGTAAAAGACTTGCCAGGTGGGAAGAAGAGCAAAAGCAAACATGGAAATTAATATTGTGTATATGAGAGAGAATGAAGTGACTGAAATTAAGACACTGGTGAGGGGAAATGGTACTACTAGGTTATTAATGTATTTTCTTTAACATAAATTAGTATGTTTTCATAATAGAAAATTTATAAAATTGATGATAGTAAGAAGTCACCCACCACCCTACCACTCAGACAAAAATGCTTATCTCCCCACTTAATTTTATGTACAAATGTGTATATACAAGTTTTAAGAAAGTTGTAATATTATATATACTGCCTTATTAAATGCTGTTTAATGTAAGTTTTTGTGTTATTCTATTTTATTACTTTTTCTTATACTAACTTTTGAGTAGAATGCTAACATACAGCTGTTCTGTAAATTATTTATCTAACCCCATTGTATAAATCCCTTTGGCAAAATGCTCTTCCCAAAGATGTTCACAACCTAATCCCTGGAGTCTGAAAATATGTTACAGTTTGTGAAAAAGGGGACTTCACAGGTGTAAATAAAGTTACAGACTTTAATTGGTAGAGATTGTCTGAATTATTTGAGTAGACTCAATCTAATATGAACCCTTAAAAGCAGAGGATTTTCTCCAGCTGGAGGCAAAAGAGATGCTGCACAAGAGGAAGTCAGAGAGATTCAAAGCTTGAGAAGAAGTTGGCTTTGCTACTTTGAAGATGGAGAGGGCAATTTGACAAGGAATACAGACAGTCTCAGGGAACTGAGAAAAACTCTTGGCTGACACTAGCAAGGGAATGGAGACCTCATTCTCACAGTCACACAGAAGTGAATTTGCCCAACAACCCTAAATCATGGACAAAGGACTTTACTTGTCTGCCTTCTTCACTATTATGATTCCAGAACCTAAAATGTGCATCTCGTTTGCTAAATCAATGAATGATTATATTTCTGCATTTGTAGATTGTTCTTTAATATCACTTCTACAATTTGTTTTGGCCTCTTGTGAGATGATTCTTTTATATATATATATATATATATATATATATTTGAAGGAGCCAGAAGTTCTGTATTAAATATGTAGTATTGTTAGAATGAGAAATTTAGAAGAGGAATCTATTTTGTAGGAGGAAAGAAATGCAACAAAGTGGTTACTAGAAATAAAAAGAATTCATTTAGTAAAATCAGGAAAGCACTGTAGTGTTTAGCTAAACTTACAGAAAGAGAAACAAAATAGGGAGAAGAAACATGCAGACTGTGGAAATTGCCCATTTACTCTGGTACAGGAGGGAAGAAGCAAGAATGCAGAACGGCGAGTAAAAATATATGGAGTCAAGGTTTTATTCAAGACTGAAGAGTCACTCCTGGTTACAGGGAGGAGTGTAGAATGAGTCTGTGTAATAAAGGAAGTCACGAGGAGAGAAATGTATATCATTTGTAAAAACTTAAATTGCGTCCAAATGCTGAATAGCTTCTGGGATGCTGTAGAGCTGTGTTTTCTACTACCGTTGGGCTACAATATTTGCCTACAAGTCAAGGAATTCTGCTTTCCATGCTGTCTTGCTCCTCTTCCCATCAGCTTGCTCTCTGAAAATGTCACTTAACCTAGAAATAGCAGAAGCCCACCCTTATGTTGAGCAGTGGGTTTGGAACTTGAACAAATGTAGCAGCTGCTGCTCATTTGCTCTCTTAGCCCACAGGGTGGAGCCCACCCAGAGCAGCACGGGGGAACATCACTTGGAGATAACACTTAATATATTTTCATCATCCTTGAAATTCAAAAATTAAAGGACTATTTCTGTGTTGGCTTTTACATTTTGCTTGGTAGTCAATAAGCTATTTTAATTAACAAAACTGGGTCTTTGTTTACCCCCAAACTTTTTCCCTCATATTTTTATGGTTATAGATCTTCCTTGTTTTCCCATTCTATTCTGTTCTCTCTTTTACAAGTTCTGTTATTTATTATTGTGTTCTGTTAATGGATACCCTGCACCTGTCATTGTATTTAGTTTTCTCTGATTTTATTTCTCTCCATGGACCCCTTTTCTCTGAGTTACAGAAAAATATCTGATTTTTTTCATGTATTTCTTTACATTTTTCTGCAATATTCTTTCTGCTGTTGACTGCACCTACTGTAGTTTTACATTTTGCGGTTGTGACTTTTCAAATTTTATACTATTTCTCTTTCATGGCTACCTCTTCAAGTTTCTTGGATTCACTATCCCCAAAAATATTTTTGAGAATATGAACTAAAATTTTGGAAAGACTTTCTGCATTAATTCCACTTCACAAGAGAATATATGCTTCCTGAATGTGGTCCTGAAGCTGCCCTCCTCAGTACCTATCTTTCAGGATGATACACTTACCCTGTTCACCTTCAAAGAGGGAGATGATTGAGGGTAAAGACAGTTTCCCCAAGAGAATGATCAGATTCTCAGATTTTGATCAGATCCAGAAAAAAGTAAAGGCTCAGTCATCTGCTGCACATCCCAGAACTACTGATAAAACAAAATATGCTGCCACCCTCTCCCCACAGCCTACTCTTTTGGCTTCTTCTCTCCAGTGTATAAGATATTTATATTTTTCCTAAATCTCTTCCTCTTACTCCCAGGGAAGTGACTCTGGGGAGCTAAGATTTGAGAAGTTTCCTTCCATCTAGTTCCATCTCAACTGTATCCATAAAACACTCCTCATTATTCAAATATGTCATCATTGCCCTTTCCACATGATGCACAATTTTCTTTATTTTTCCAATGAATTTTCAATGACAATTTAGCAAGGTTTGAAGCAAGGGAGGGATAAGTGACATCTGCACATGTCACCACTTCACTTTGAAACTAATATTTCCAATTAAACAAGATTTTAGACTTGGATTAATCAGAATATTTATTTCTCTTAATGTATGTGTGCATTTCAAACAAAGTACTTTGATTACCTTTTCTTGAGTGTTTTCATTCTTAACCGAAACTACTCGGAGTGACAGACTATGCTGTCCGCAGTGCTCAAGAGTCTTCTAATCTGGGGTCCATGGAGCACAAGGAATTCCATGGGTTGCTTATTCATAAATGCTCCCTTAAAAATTGTATTCTATTTTCAGTGCATGTTTTTTTATATACAAATGTACTGGAAATCAGTTCTAAAGCATTCAACAAATTCTTGGAAGGGCCCATGACTCAACAGTCTAGTGACCACTTTTGGAATATTGTTAATTTATACTTGTTGAAATGGCTGTCATAAAATAAACTTTTAAATCCTCACTATGTACATCCCCTTCTCTGACTGCTTTTGGCTGTTCACAGAAACAGTGCCTTTTACCTCTAACTAGACAGAATTATATGTCCATCTTTCACCAGTCAGAGTGAGAAAGATCTCTATATCTCAATGGCCTTTTGGTTGCTAAACCTGAGTAGTAAAATGAAGAGGCTGCTCCCTAGGCAACTTTTTACTTCCCTGCTGCTTGTGAGATTCAATTGTATCACAATAGTTATAATCAACTAAGCTTTCCACTGCAAATGAGGCTTCTGATCAAAGTACAGGAAGCTTTTTCTTTTAAAAAATGGATTTTTCAATTATTAAAATATATCTCATATAGTGCCGTGCATCACATAAATTCATCTCACCTCTCTTAAAACTTTAATTTTAGCAGAGCAAAGCTGCTTTTGGATCTTTTTCCAAAACAGAATTATTTCAATATTTGTACACAGTGAGTTTGCTAATCACGTATGTAAAATTCCTACAAGTGTTTGTGAGAATATTTGTACAAACCAAATTTATAGATCACCATCAAACTTATTGGAAAGGGGTTCTATAGCATTCAGCAGATTCTCGAAAGTATCCTTGTCACAAAAGAGTTTAAGTAACACTGTACTTTATTGATACACCTTCAGAATATAGTTGATTTATATTTGTATAAATGGCTGAACAGTGCAATCATTTTAAATTCTTTATTTTTTATGCTTTTCTCTGGTTCCTATGCCTCAATCAAATCATTTAGAAGGAAAAAAAATAGATAATCTCAACTCAGCTAATTATTATAGCCAATAAAGTCAAGAATTTAATCTGTACATTTTCTAAGATGAGTTGGCCAATATTTAAATAAGTACTCAAGCATTTAAATTCCTTTTGTTTAATACTATATTTATGTTTGTCACATAACAAACTTATACTGTGATAACCAACTTTAGTGAGAAATAAAGATATATTACTCATTTACTGCCAAAGTTGGATTTAAGTTGTTCAATGTTTAATTAAAATATTGCACATCATTATATTCCTATTTTAGTATTGGCAGTTTGTAAGTGACCATGGCCTTTTTTTCTCTCATCTTTTCTAGAAACAGTTAACACTGACTCAGAAAGATGTGGACACTCTCTGAGAATCTGAGGTTAGAAATTAGGTTTCAGCAGCTCCAAAAATCAACCCAGCCATGGTAATTTTAAAGATGATTCATCCCAGTGATTCCTCTTACTTAACGTTTAGCATGATTTCAGAAACACCGCTTGAGTAAGAGCAGAAATAATTTTATTGGATGTGTACTTGTTTATGTATATTTAGGAGGGAAAAACTAAACAAAGGTGCTCTACTTAAAGCAAAAGTCTGCTATTTCCAGGGTGACAGACAATAGCTTTTTAACAGTGCTTGATTTTCAATTGAACTGCTCAGAATATTTAAAAGATAAGAGGAAATAATATGCCTAGCTCACTGAAAAGAGGCATTTACATAAGTAGATCATAATTATCCAAGTAAGACCTTGTTGCTGAGACGTGGGAGGGTTAATGATTATGATGATAATTAAAATGCAGAGGATTTGTAGAGCACTTATTTGCTTTCTGAAGAGCTCAGGGTACTTCTCATATATTCTATTCTTCTCATTGATCTCTGTGTGATAGCTATACAACAGTATGTTTAAATACCTCAGAATAATGGAAGGAAACATCTGACCTGTTATAACCATAAATGATTATAATCTTCTGGGTTTTGTCTCACCTGAAAGGCAGGACCTCCAATGACATAGCGTTTTGAAATATCACTTCAGGTCATCACAGCAAAACTGACTCTGAGGAAAGAGTGCCACCTACTGAATCAAATTGCCCAGGTTCCCTCCAAGGGCTGTTCTCTCAGTTTTAGAATTGTCCTAACATGCTCAACTATAAGAAGTAATGGGATTGCTGCACCATGCATGAAATACTTATTATTTTTGTTTCCAGCTTCAGTCAGTTTATTTTAACAATCCACCCATCACATCTATAAATTAACCATTTCATTCAGAAACTTTCCATTTGTTTTGAAAACTAGTATACAAAGACTGAACAAATCTAACTTTGTTATTTAATGAAGGGAATTTCCAAAACAAATACCTGTCTTTTTTATTGTCGAAGTGGCCACAAGGGGGAGCTAGCATGCAACTTCTTATGGGGCAGGAGAGTTGAGGTTTCATAACTAATTGGACCCTTTTATTCCTGGCTAAGGCAGGAGAAGATACAAATATGCCATTTGAAATTGATGAAGCTCAAGATAATTTTTCTCAGAATTACATTTTGCACAATGCAATCCAACTCCCCCTTTTAATATATGCTAATACATTAGATATAATGTAACATTTTTTAGTCTGACAATTCCTGTTTCTGCATGGCCTAACTCTCAGGCACTCTACACACAATTACATGCACACAGTTTGTTTAAACCACACCAAATAATTTTCAACTGTAAAACTTAAATACAAAAATTTTAAATTACCTGAAATTTGTCTCAATATTTTATTTTATTTTTAATTTTTTTTTTTTTACTCTAGTACTTGGTAGTTTTATTAGTTTATTTATTTTTTTGTTAAAAGACAACAAAAACAAAACAAATAGTGTATGCAATCAATTAAATTGTTGAAATCTTTATGTGATTGCCTCACTGATTTTCCATCATTGGAAACACATACACAAACAAACACACAAAAAATGAGATGAGAATTAGTGATAAGAAAAGTCTGGAACATATTATCCGGCAGGAAAAAATATATATATGTTGCAAGCAGAAATATTTCTAGAATAACTTTTACTATTTTAAAATAAACATCCTGATATGTGTCCCAGTTCAAAAGTTGATCATTGGTGACTAATTTATGAGTGTTTCCTTCCGATTGACATATATTTATAATACATAGCACCAGTTGGAAATTTAGTTTATTTATTGTGTGAATTTCAAATTAATAGAACTTCCATGTTTTTGTAGGGCTAATCCTGTATTTAATTTTGACTGTTCATTGGGAACTCACTTCCTATGTGTGGGAGGAAGGAACATGTATATGAACATGTTATATTGTAACATAACATACATATCATATAGAAGGGACTTGAAATATATCATTTCCTGAGAAATATTTTTTAATAGCAAGATTTAATAATTTTAATAAAAATGAGAAAAAAATTAACATTTAATTTAATATACTGTTTATTTATGGATATAGTTTACACTTTTTCTTAGTTGTTATATAGGAGAGATTTAGTTCTCAAAAATATTTTTAATTATAAACCATTTCTCCTGAAACTTAAAAATTATAGTTAATTTACATTACTTTATTAAAATTCATATTTATCATAAAGGGGAAAGATATGTTTTAGTGATTGTCCTGTTAGTAGTGTGAATTTGTCATTTGTTAAAAGGGGAATCTTTGATTAAAAGACAGCAGTTGGCTAATAGCTATGTGTTAGAAGTGAGCCTCAAATATCTCTGAAAGACAATGGAGACTAGAACTAGCTGTGAATGAAACGCTATCCTTCACCTGTGGATTTAAATATGATATGGCAATCTTTGATACTTATTACATCTAAAACGTTTAGCTGTTAAAGTTATTTTTGAAAATTCTCTGTTAAATAAAAATCTATGAAATCAAGTAGTGAAATAATGGTAAAAATGATGGAAAATGAAATAGTGGAGAGAGAATTTTTCAGTCATATAAACAGTGGCTGTGTTGAAAATATCAGCAACAGAAATTTCTCTTAGGAACTGTATCTTATTGAATTCAACAATACAACAAACAGGACAAATTTTGGAAGAATGTTATAACTGCTACCATTTTGGCTACATACATAAACTCTCGGGGCTACATGCATGAACTCTTGGAACTACAGCTACAGCTAGTCAATCTGAATTTTAAAGAGTCTCTCAGAGACAAAATTAAATACCTTATATAAAAAAAGTCATAAAATAGCATTTTAAGATTATTAATGATATTCAATTATTGATTTAATGTAATAGCATTAATCAGCCTTTATCAGTCTATAAAAATAGACCTTAATAATTCTCTGTTTGAAACTGTTCCAACATAATCAGTTTATTTTAAAACTCACCTAGAATAGCATAATATCCTATTAATGAAATAATGTTATGTTTATATGAGTATTTCTCAGTACTTTTTCTCAATGAGTGTGCATATATTTATATTTTGATGGAATCACACAAGATTTTTGGATGTTCAGTATATGTATAATAATAAAGGAATAATATAATTTTGGTTTAAGGTTGAGACTATCATTTGTAATTACAACTCATGATTATCAAGCAGTCTTTTCTTAGAAATATGAGATTCTAGGTATCGTGAGCTACACTCAACTCTGTGGTCCTCTGGATTCCTTAGCTAGAACGCTTATGTCCATAGCCTTCTATGGTATAAAAAACAATAGGATCTTTGAACTGTTTAACAATATTTATATCATCTCTTTTTTAAAAAAATTGAGCTCAATATTTTAAGAATAGTTTAAAAAATTACTCAAAAATGGTATCTTAAACAGAAAAATTGTTTGGGGAGAAATAGAATATAAGAAAGGGTTACAAATTAGGAGCGATTACAGTTTTAAAAGTTGTATCTGGCTAAAGGGAAGTCAAACAATTGGAAGCTGATTTCATTTCCTTTAAAAATGAAATAGGGATGAGACATAAAGATTAAAATTAATTATTGTGGGTACATGTCGATCTTTAACAACAGAACTCAATATTTCAAATTAATATATGAGTAAGGTATCTAATATGTAGTAGTAGTTCTGTTTTGCTCCCCTTGGCTGAAACCCTGGGGTATTCACCATAATCATGGTAGTTCTCTCTATATACACTAGGGGGAGGTGTTACAATTACTCTGGAGGGATGGTGGGCAAATTGGTGTCTATGAGTATGTGTTTCATATCTCTCACTGGTCTCTTCTTAGACACTGTGGTTTTCCCCTCGTTTGCATAACAGCACTTCTAATTAAGAATAATCAATAAGCCATATTAACCTTTCCTTGGAAGTTTTTCATCCTTTTGTTTTTGCTTTATTGTAAACCTCAAGTAAGGATGTTTTATGACTTTCCTTGAATTAGTATGTATTGCAAAAATAAAAATCATATATTTTTCATATTTAAAAAATAATGAGGAGCTTCCCTGGTTGCGCAGTGGTTAAGAATCTGCCTGCCAATGCAGGGGACACGGGTTCCAGCCCTCATCCAGGAAGATCCCACATGCCGCGGAGCAGCTAAGTCTGTACGCCACAACTACTGAGCCCGTGTGCCACAGCTACTGAAGCCCGAGGGCCTAGAGCCCGTGCTCTGCAGGAGAAGCTACCGCAATGAGAAGCCCCTGCTCCCGCAACTAGAGAAAGCCCACGCGCAGCAACGAAGACGCAACAGAGCCAAAAATAAATTTTAAAAATTTAAAAGTAATGATTAAAAATGAGTGTGCATTCTCTACTCTTGATTTAAGTTAACGGCTGCTTTTAAAGCCTCTACACTTCAGATTTCAAGGTACATGCATTAGAACAGAGATACTAACCCCTTCCCGAGAAATGTAACGGTGAGGTTTCATGCGACGGTGCGGTTAGGCACCCACTCAGCAAAATAATCCAGATGTCAACAAAGCTGTAGCTCCCCTGTTTAGCAAAAGTATGTGCATGACAAACTATTTAAAAAAATATAAAGACAGTTTAGGATTTGAAGGTCTGGCTGTAAAGAGCACTTCTTTGAATTTTTAAACTGTTAAAGATAGTCTCTTAAGGGAGTGGCGAATTTTGGATCCAGATCACACTGCAAATTCAGACTGTAGGTTATCTCATTGAATCCTCTGGGAAATAAATAGCTCCTTTACCTGAATCTTTAAGCAATTATCCCAACAGCAATCATCAGAACTTTCTTGTAATTGGTCTGGATTTGATTTTCTTTGAATTTTGAATGATTTATGTTACAGACTTATACGTTAGTCATTCACAAGTTATAAATGGCAACTTTACTTCAGTATTTATGAATTGCGATCAATACTCTAGCAATCAAAACACTCACCTTTTCTATTTCAATGCTTCAATTTTCTTTGGCGTTCTTTCCCAGAACGGCTGGATCACGAACAAAGCAGTCATCACTTGTGGATGTTTGTGATAATAGTTTGGGGAGAAAGAATCTCTGAGATTAAGAACTGCAGAAGAAGTAGATGAATCAGGAGTCTCTCTCTCTCTCTCTCTCTCTCTCTTTGTGTGTATGTGTGTGCGTGAGTGTGTGTGTGCGTGTGGTGGTAGTGGTATTACTTAGAAAGCATAAATCTTTTTTTTTCTTTCTTTATTAAGGTGCATTATCAGTAACTACCAAGTTAGAAAGGATGAATCTTAACAGATCTCCCACTGATCGGTCTTCACGGTTATGGTTCAGTTTCTACGCAAAGAAGCTTTGGCAAACGTGGTCATCAACACTTATTTTGTCTTAAGGATATAACATTCAAATTTCCATATGGACCTTTAATAATAAGGTCGAGGTAAACAAAACCCCTCGAGAACTATTATGAGTGCGTGTATGGATGTCCGCTTTACTTTAAATCTGGGCTGAGAATGCTGGAGACTGAAAACGGTAAAGCTCTAAGTATTATTTAGCCAGATTTGAGTTTTAACAAGCTACAAAGCTTTAATTGACCGTAAGCCTTTCTCCTTAGAGGAGAGGCGCTTTTCCTCTGGGGAGACACGGTCTCTCTTTCACTGGGCTTTTGCTTTCTTCTGATACACTATATAATCAAGTGACTTCCCTTGCCGCGGTGCCTGGGGACAGCTGATTTTTCTCCGAGGATAAAGAAAGTTACATATTGATTGCTGTTGCTCGCGGTGTGTTGGCACTAGCGCGGGGCAGAAGCGGGCGCGCTAGCCCTCGCATTTACACACACTCACTGAAATACACACACACACCCCGCCTCAGAAACACACACACACCCCACGTACATACACACACATCCCTCTGCACCTCATTTAGATGGGTCCATGCGCAGGCAGAAGATCTGCGCCTCCCTTGGTGTGAATGAGTGTATGGTGCGCGCGTCTGTGTGTGTGTGTGTGTGTGTGTGTGTGTGTATACAGAAACCTATCAGGAAAACCGCAGCTACCCTATTCTGCAAGCTCGCTGCGATTCCGGTTTCCGTGTACACCGGATAAAACAATAAATAAATCGCTGCCAGACTTTTTTTTTTTTTTTTTAATTCTCTCTTTTCCAGAGGAAGACGGTGGAGGCGTTTCTCCCGGTAGTTAAAGACTCAGGAGACCCTGCGGCGAGGCCCTGGGCAAAGCCGCCACAGGACACACGGGGCTCGGCTAGCCCGGCTGGTCTCCCACGTAACTGATCTAATCAATGGCTCTGAAGCTCTGAGGCTCCGGGCTCCGCCCCCACCAGTCTCTCCTCCTCCTTCCATTGGGCGCGGGCCGAGGAGGCAGAGCCTTGCTCCTCGCGCGGATTGGCTGGCAGGAAATCAGTATCAATGTTTAAGCGGCGGCGTGAGGTGAATAGACTCAGTCAGCAAGAGACGCTGGGGAGAAAGCAGGGACTGCGAGCCCCGCGGATGCGGCAGCGCGGAGGGCGGCTGGGGAGACGCTACTCCAACTGTTGAATTTTCACCTTTCATTTCCACCGATGCTTTGCTTGCGGAGATGGATATATTTGCTTTGAAATCTGCACGTCTTTCGCAGGCTGTGAGCTGATCGTGACAGGCACCAGACTGAGAGACCACCCGTGACAAAAAAGGAAGACCCCCCCAAAAAAAACACAAAAAAGCAAAAACCTCCACAACGGACTGCACAATTAACTACGCACACCGGTGTTGGACTTTGTGAATAGAGAACATTGAGAGGAAAATCGTGAAATATGATGCGGGGCTAATCTGTGAACAGTCACTGTAATCCAGAATTTTTTTTTCTTTTTTTTCCCCCAAGACTCTGAAAGATTTGGGGGTTCCTTACGCCTAACAAAAAGGGAAGGTTTTTTTGTCGTTGTTTTGTTTTGTTTTTGTTTTTAAATAAATACACCTTGCAAAACAGACGCCTTGCTATCCAGAGCCTCGGACTCCGGCAGAAAGAGGTAGAGTAAAAGTGCTGCTGGATTCAGCTTCACCTCCTTCCTTCCTTCCCTCCCTTTCTCTCGCTTTTTCTTTTTCTCCAAAACATGAATCTGGCTTTTCTTTCTGTAGAGTGAGTCAGAGAAAGCGTTAGGAAGAAGCCACAACTAATGTCTGTGAAGGGAGGACCATGAGGCGAGAGTGAATACGATTCGTTCCGCTACTTCTGACTCATCCGGCAGATCGGAACACCTGCATTTCTGGATGTGTCATTCCCGTTTGTCGAGGCGCCTCGACAACCCGAAATAGTGTGTAGACAGACCCGTGCCTAGCATCCCCTGGGCGGTAGCTACCCGGGGAGGGCTCCCCTGGCTGGACCGCCACGGCCGCAGCTCCTCGCCCGCTGCCCTCGCTAGTCGCCCAGAGAGACTGCGAGAGCGAGACTGCAGAATGCATCACGCCAAACCTTGATGCGTTCCTTTCATCCAGCCCACTCCTCCTACTATAGAAAAAATTGAAGAAAGAAAAAAAAAAAGCCCGCACTTTATTCGCTTCAAATATTCACCACTTTTATTCCTCGCCAAGGTTTTCCTTTCTAGATGAAGAGACCTGGGAGGCAGGGCCATTGGAAGGAGATGCTGAATAGAAAGAAAAGAGAGGCACTTGACAGCCCAGCCCTGTGAATGCAGAGACTGTTTTCCTTCTAGCGAGAGACAGGGAGAGTGTGTGTGCGAGGACTGGGAGGGTGACTCCCCCTTCTTTTTTATTCCGCCTCTCCCTTCCCCTTCAAATCTGCACATCCAACCATGAGTTGCCTGTTGATTTCCTTTCGCCTGGGAAGAAAAGCAAACTGGAATTAAACTGCATCGAGAGAAGTCCTTGATTGTGGGGAGAGAATGGGATGGTAGCGGCGGCTACTGGCTCAGCGTAGAGAAATTAGAGTGTGTTCTACCAACAGAGGCGGAGATACATCTATACGTTTTTTCCCCTCCCAGTAGACTCAAACCGCAAATGCTGATCAGGCTGTGGCTTTCTTGACTTGGGGAAGAGCCTTTTCCGAGGAAGAGAGGGAGGAGCCTCGTGGAGGGAGGAAACTACAAATCGGGACACTAGTTCTTTGCGCTGCATTTCCTCCCCTCCCTTTGGCTGCTCGGAAAGGAGAGAGAGAGAGAGGAAAAAAATATATATCCTTGGCTGGGAGATGCAGTCTGCCGCCACCGCTTCCTCAGCCAGCAATGCAAGATTAGATCTCTAAATGCAGCAAAACACCGCCTGAAAACAGACCAACCCGCGAAGCAAGCAGACAATTCACAGGGCTCTGGCTATTTTGAAGCTTCAAATATATCTGACTGTCTCTTCGTTGTTCCTCAACCCCAACAATTTCATCACAAGAGAGGAGAAACAAGTAAGGATTTCACTTTCTGATCTGCCTAGCGACACACCTCCCCGCTCCCTCCCCCACCCGATGTGAAGAGTATTCCGGAGGCAAAAAGCTGGAGTGGATTTGCAGCGCCCTAGCGGGAGCGAGGAAAACCTACGGATCCTTTAGCTCATTATCATCCTTCCCAAACGCGATTTCTTTCTTATCGCTGGTCTCATCGCTCAAGTTTGAGTTGCCCGAAGTCCGGGCGGGAGAGACAAGGCTCCGGGCTCGCCCCCAGCTGCAGGGAGCCGCCGCCTTGCTCAGTGCCCCTGCAGCTCTGCTGCACCGCTGCTTCTCGCCCAGTGCGGATGCTGTAGATCAACAGGTTCAGGGAACTTGAGCGGAATAGAGACCGCCGGGTGCCGCAGCCCGGGAGCGGAAGGAAGGAAGGATCCATAGACTTGTGGCTTGGATCGGGGTCGCACGCTGCGCCTGGGCCCCAAGCTGGCGCGCACCCATCCACTCGCCCCTCCAGTCCGGCTGCTCCTGACAGCACCCCACCGGTCTGGGATGTACCTTTCCATCTGCTGCTGTTTCCTCCTATGGGCCCCTGCCCTGACGCTCAAAAACCTGAACTACTCCGTGCCCGAGGAGCAAGGGGCCGGCACGGTGATCGGCAACATCGGCAAGGATGCTCGACTGCAGCCGGGGCTTCCGCCCGCAGAGCGAGGCGGCGGTGGCGGCGGGCGAAGCAAGTCGGGTAGCTACCGGGTGCTGGAGAACTCGGCGCCGCACCTGCTGGACGTGGAAGCCGACAGCGGACTCCTCTACACGAAGCAGCGCATCGACCGCGAGTCCCTGTGCCGCCACAACGCCAAGTGCCAGCTGTCCCTCGAGGTGTTTGCCAACGACAAGGAGATCTGCATGATCAAGGTAGAGATCCAGGACATCAACGACAATGCTCCCTCCTTCCCGTCGGACCAGATTGAGATGGACATCTCAGAGAACGCGGCCCCCGGCACTCGCTTCCCCCTCACCAGTGCGCATGACCCCGACGCGGGCGAGAACGGGCTCCGCACCTACCTGCTTACGCGCGACGATCACGGCCTCTTCGCGCTGGACGTCAAGTCCCGCGGCGACGGCACCAAGTTCCCAGAGCTGGTTATCCAGAAGGCCCTGGACCGCGAGCAGCAGAACCACCACACGCTCGTGCTGACCGCTCTGGATGGCGGCGAGCCGCCGCGCTCGGCCACCGTGCAGATCAACGTGAAGGTGATTGACTCTAACGACAACAGCCCCGTCTTTGAGGCGCCGTCCTACCTGGTGGAGTTGCCCGAGAACGCCCCGCTGGGCACCGTGGTCATTGATCTGAATGCCACCGACGCCGACGAGGGTCCCAACGGCGAAGTGCTCTACTCTTTCAGCAGCTATGTGCCCGACCGCGTGCGGGAGCTCTTCTCCATCGACCCCAAGACCGGCCTGATCCGTGTCAAGGGCAACCTCGACTATGAGGAGAATGGGATGCTGGAGATCGACGTGCAGGCCCGAGACCTGGGTCCCAACCCCATCCCGGCCCACTGCAAGGTCACTGTCAAGCTCATCGACCGCAATGACAACGCTCCGTCCATTGGTTTTGTCTCCGTGCGCCAGGGGGCGCTGAGCGAGGCCGCTCCGCCCGGCACCGTCATCGCTCTGGTGCGGGTCACTGACCGAGACTCGGGCAAGAACGGGCAGCTGCAGTGCAGGGTCCTGGGCGGAGGAGGGGCGGGCGGCGGCGGCGGCCTGGGCGGGCCGGGCGGTTCCGTGCCCTTCAAACTTGAGGAGAACTACGACAACTTCTACACGGTGGTGACTGACCGCCCGTTGGACCGCGAGACACAGGACGAGTACAACGTGACAATCGTGGCACGGGACGGGGGCTCGCCTCCACTCAACTCCACCAAGTCGTTCGCCGTCAAGATTCTGGACGAGAATGACAACCCGCCTCGCTTCACCAAGGGACTCTACGTGCTGCAGGTGCACGAGAACAACATCCCAGGAGAGTACCTGGGCTCGGTGCTTGCCCAGGACCCTGACCTGGGCCAAAACGGCACAGTGTCCTACTCCATCCTGCCCTCGCACATCGGCGACGTGTCCATCTACACCTATGTGTCTGTGAACCCCACCAACGGGGCCATCTACGCCCTGCGCTCCTTTAACTACGAGCAGACCAAGGCTTTTGAGTTCAAGGTGCTTGCTAAGGACTCCGGGGCGCCCGCGCACTTGGAGAGCAACGCCACTGTGAGGGTAACAGTGCTAGACGTGAATGACAACGCTCCGGTGATCGTGCTGCCAACGTTGCAGAACGACACGGCTGAACTGCAGGTGCCGCGCAACGCCGGGCTAGGCTACCTGGTGAGCACCGTACGCGCCCTTGACAGCGACTTCGGCGAGAGCGGACGCCTCACCTACGAGATCGTAGACGGTAACGACGACCACCTGTTTGAAATCGATCCATCCAGCGGCGAGATCCGCACGCTGCACCCTTTCTGGGAGGACGTGACGCCGGTGGTGGAGCTGGTAGTGAAGGTGACTGACCACGGCAAGCCCACTCTGTCGGCGGTGGCCAAGCTCATCATCCGCTCGGTGAGCGGCTCTTTGCCCGAGGGGGTTCCCCGGGTGAACGGCGAGCAGCACCACTGGGACATGTCGCTGCCGCTCATAGTGACTCTGAGCACTATCTCCATCATCCTCCTAGCGGCCATGATAACCATCGCCGTCAAGTGCAAGCGCGAGAACAAGGAGATCCGCACTTACAACTGCCGCATCGCAGAGTACAGCCACCCGCAGCTGGGCGGGGGCAAGGGCAAGAAAAAGAAGATCAACAAAAATGATATCATGCTGGTACAGAGCGAGGTGGAAGAGAGGAACGCCATGAACGTCATGAACGTGGTGAGCAGCCCCTCCCTGGCTACCTCCCCCATGTACTTCGACTACCAGACCCGCCTGCCCCTCAGCTCGCCCCGGTCGGAGGTGATGTATCTCAAACCGTCCTCCAACAACCTGACTGTCCCTCAGGGACACGCGGGCTGCCACACCAGCTTCACCGGACAAGGGACTAATGCGAGCGAGACCCCGGCCACTCGGATGTCCATAATTCAGGTAGGAGACTCTTAGCATAACTGGGACTTTACATTTTGCTGGGTTTGGAGCTGTCCTGAAACCTTTGGAACAGGACTAGCCACACTGCTAGTAGCAGTGAGCAGGGAACTTTTTTAAATGAAAAGGATTTACACTTTTGCCACCGCGTGTACAACATATTCTATACATAACTCCTCCCATGTAAATAGTCAAAAATCTACAAGATGTAAATGTCTTATTTTTGCATTTTTAAAGTTTATTTTTATAGGTTTTAAAATGTTACCAGGGTTCAGTATTTCATAGTTTATTTTACTTTATTTGTTGGTCTACATTTCTCTCCACAACAGAGGATTACTAGAGAGAGAAAAAAATTGTTTCAGTTAATTGACTTTAATTTTCTTTTATTTCATTAAAAAAAAATCTGATGGCAAAAGAAAGAAATATATACCCCAATATTAAGAAGTAAATTACCTGAAGCACAACATAGCAACCGGTCAGAATTCCAGAGCCTGAATGAACTTGATATAAGGTTTCACTCCCCACTCCCGGAAAAATATCAGTTTTTATATTTAAAAAGTGTTTTATATTTAAAAGTGCTCATGGATCTCATTTATTCTTCAGCTGAAACTGTAGCACAATGCATTAGTGTAGCTTAAGGTTTGGAACTGTGAATTATGCTCTGAAGATCTTTCAAAAGTTTGAAAAAATATAGGCTCTGGATAATGACTAGTATCTATCTATGAAAAGTTTATATTTATTTTGTCCTGTGATTTTTTTTCCTGGTGTTCTTCCTTGGAGTCATTGAGGGATGAACAGAGTACACTAGAGGGGTGTGCTCACTCTGTGCTGTTGAAAACAGGAGGCAAAGTTGCACTAAAGACACTTGTGCCAAAAAGAATTCAAGGATGCATTTAGTTTGCATACTATTTTCAGTATATCTAGGTGATATTTAATATATATTAGATAGTATAATTTAAGGTTATTGGCATATGAAAAAAACTGACCCAGCATGGACACTAAACTCTAACAACAGCAGGTGACTATACTGTGTCTAGTTACTACCTAGTTTCTTTTCTCCACATACTGAGTTGTGTTATGAAAAAAACTTAATTCTTGCTTATTATGAATGCATGTTGCTACAAATTACTCTGGATGAACAATACTTGAAATACAAAATTGAGTTTAACTAAAAGTGACATTTTGGGAGGAAGATTAGTCTGGGACAAATGAAAATAATTTGTTCACAGTTTTGTGCTTTGAAAAAGTAAATACTGTTTTTATTATTGAAACAGAGTAGTACGATTTCATAATCTTATACTTTTTAACATAAGTGTAACAAATACTAAAAATCAGTAGAACATTTTCTTATAATAGGTTAACGTCCTTGTAAAACAGACTCGTACTTGACGCTACCGAATACTAGAATATCCACTGTAGTATTAAATCACACTTTTTACAGTGTTTACTACACACCAGTAATCATGAATTTTTGGAGATCTATATAAAACTGAACAAGATATTCCTCCCATAAAAACTGTAGTTTCTATGAAAGTCTATGAGTGTGTAAAACTGGTATTTATGATAATTTATTTAGAGGGATATATGTTAAATATATATATATATAGATCTTTTGCAGTCATTTTATAAATACACATTTGTTATATACCTTTCTTATATTTTTACCATTGACAGTTAAAAAGATATCACAGAAGGTTAATGCTTAATCTTTCACTTCAAGTACTATGAGTTGAATTCTTATTTAGGGTCCAGTAAAAATGAAGTTTGTGCAGTAGAATTCTCAGCAAGCCTGAATCCTGGTCAGATTAGTGAGGAACAATGTTGGATAGAAGTATCCAGGAGGTTTTGAGGGACAGGGGTCCCTATACAGTGTTTACACCTTACTGTTCTTGAAGCTGGTCATTGCCCAAGGGATGGATGATGATGATTCCTCTCATTAGCAGTAAAACTTGAGCCAAAGCAAATCTCACACACACACACACACACACACACACACACACACACACACAGGGAGAGAGAGTTTAAACAGCAAACAAAGGAGACAAACTTCCTTGCTATTCCCTTTCTTCTGGAATCTTAATTCATGCCATAAAGACACAGAAAATAAATTTAAGTTCTTGAAATTGTTTCCATAGTGGCTCAGTTGCCCATATTGCTTCTGCCCTGAAAATATCCTCAATATAAAATGTTAAAACAGGCTCTTTTTTTTTTTATTGAATTTTTGTTGTCCTATAAGGGATGCCTTTTAAATTCCTAGTATGTTAATTTCCTTTTAAATGTGTCAGGTTTTTCTCAGTGCCTATTATGGAGAAAAGAGTAAGCTGACTACAGTGACCTTGCTGTCTTTCTTTTTTTTTAACTAGTGTGCTGCACTTTGTGTTGACGTGACATGCCCAAATTAAAGTGTTCAGGTATCCCATATTCTTGTTTCAAGTGCATTTATTAGCATGTGTTTATTTAACACAGCCTGCTGAGGAAACACACTATTAATCTCGTGTATATTTCTGAAGGAAGAATTTTAATTCACAGTGCAACTGGGCTGGCAGCTACTAGGTCTGGTTTATCTTTATTTTCCAGCATCTTGGGTGCTGTTTAGAATATTCCCAGAGTATTTCTATTGATGGAATGAAAATAATATCATAATTGTTTTGAGATATAATGGTAAAGAGTAGTGATATGAAACAGGAACTTTAGGACTTAAAAGACTCATGTTACAGCTCAAGTTCAAATTTCTCAAAAGATTTTGTGTGAATCGCAGGGTCTAAAATTTTAAGATTAAGATATATAGGTTTGGGAGCATAAGAGTATTTTTATTGAAAATGGGTACAGAACAGTCATGTAAACTGGTGTAGAAACAGTGGTTCAGGAGAAAGTATTTTATGGCAGATTTTCTTCAAGTTTCTCAGTCCAAGTAAAGTCAGTCTATGAAGTGTTTAAACAATTGACTAGTGATTAAAATATCCTCAGTGGTGTGAATCATAATGTAGCATTGTTATAATGAGATATTTTATTTATTTTAAAGCTACAAAAGTGATTTGTGAAAAATAGGAACACAGATTTTGTGATAGGTAAGGCAAACATATTATTAAGCAAATTTATAAAAGCACTCTTCATAGGAGCAATTTCCATGTGAATTATTTCATAGGTTAATATGAGAATCTGAAATCAAGTAGAGGTCATTACTAATTGTCACGAGTAACTGCTAATCGTGGTTTATCAAGAATTATTTGTCCCGGGGTAACTTTTCAACAGGTGTTTTCAATGAAGGTCATGCTGCGAAGAGGGAGGAGGCTGGGGACTTCTCACTGGTGGGAGAAATTTCCAGTTTTGTTGGAACATCTGTATTTTCAGATTTTTTTTGGTAGCACGTAAAATGTAGTCATTTTAATATGCTGTCATAGAAGAAAATATATTGAGCCAGCAGAATAAGATCTATTGAAATACATTTTTAAAAGGTATACATTCTTACACAGTGTTTTACAGTTCAGTTTTAAAAGATTCACATTTTGGTTGACTTTAGATTTTTTATGCTGGAAGAGGAAATCCTTTTGATACAACTGGATGGCCTTTTCAATAAAAGCAAATTAAACACTTATAATCAATACAGATATATAAAAATGAGATTGAGGAATAGAGGGCTAAAGTATCATACTGTAGACAATAAACTCAGTATTTTAGAATGAAAAGGTGAAAGAAAAAGTCTTTCCTAGCAACATTAACCATTGTCTGCCTTGTTACTACTTCTCTAATACAAGAGATTCTTGGCTTGAGACTCAGATGAGTTTTCAAGGCCTTGATCTTCAAAAATTCATACTCTAGTATGTTAGTGATTTCAGTAACAAGCACAAAGTGTGTGAACAATTTTTTCATTTACGATTTTAAAGAGTTTTTACAGTGTTATTCCAATACGGCACAGTTTGATCAATTACATGCATTTATTTCCATAAACTTGATATACGTCTCTATTTCTAGGGGTTTGGTGGGCTGAGAAGGAAAGGGATAGCCCTTTCTTACTGCATGCCTCTAGTACTATCTTGTCCACTTTTCTTTTTTTTTAAAGTTTTTTAAAAGATAGGATTAATTTCTACTTCAAATTAACATGAGTACACAATCATAAAACATATATTTCTGTTTTACCATATATTAAAAGTAGCACAAATAAAGTGGAAGCAAGTTTAACTAAAAAGACAACGATTAAAGTGGTTTGAGTTTCTTTGGAGAAGAGTTTAAAATCCAAATTATTATAATCATTCTTAATATATTATTTTTATTCTTAGTTTTGTGTGCACCCATGAAAATCTCAGCTTCAACGTAAATCTCTGTACATTTCTCTATTTTATAATAATATGAAAACACAAAACACATAACTTTTTTACTATATGAATTAGAAACCTGAGAATCTCATTTTTAATATTAGTTGATCTAACTACTCATGAGGTATTAACTTCTTTACCGATTAGTTTTTAGTTTTCAATACAATTCTCAAAATATTAGCTAGGTAGTACTTTATCATCCTTACAGTCTTATCCTTACATTCTTATCAGTCTTTTAAAAATGTAAGAGTAAGATGATTTTTAATTTTACTTAAGGTCTTTTAGTGAGTTCTATAATTTTACTTGAATTCTATGACTGAATTTTATAATATCAATAAATATTGTCATATAGAAATCTGCACGTATGACTTTGAAGTTTTATTCTTGGCCTCATCACGTAATTTAAGGCTGTGTGCGATCATGAAAAATATCAGATCATAGAAAAGTATGCCCTAAAATTCCTATCTCAGCTTCTTGAACATATTTTCTAGTCAAGAAAAAAATTGTACGTGTTCTAAAACATTACCTATTGCCTATAACTATATTGATCAAGCCGCACGCAAAAAATAAACTAAAAACATATTTTCTAGAAACTTTTCTTTATAAAGTTGATATTATAATGCATATTATTCACTGTTTTATGGTACACAGATACACATTTATATATGAGGCTAAAATAAATGAATTATTCTTAAAAGAGTCCCAAATATCATCCCCTAAAGGAATAAGAAATATACATGTTTTAAAAGAAAAACTCCTTAAAAATCTCCAGATAAATATTTAATATTGTTGAAAAATACAGTGTTTATACTTTATCGTGTTTCACTACCATTGTCAGGTTTCAAATTTTACACTGTTATTGCTGCTTTTGTAATATAATGCAGTAAAAATATACCTATAAAAGATGTAAATTAAGAAAATATTTAAAAAATTTTAATATTAATAAAGGTTTACATGCATTTACTGCAGTGAAGGTCATCTCTGCCCATATTTATGAAAATGTGAGGAATCAAACTTCCTGGCAAAATTAACATATGCGTATATGTATATATATATGCCTTTATATTTTCAGTATAATATACATAAATACTCAAGCACAAATATTAGCCTATTTTTATACTTTTTTAGTTCAAAGGTAGTTCTCCTCTTATTAAGGATGAACTCAAACCTTTATTTTTCTTTGAAAATATTTTAAAACTTGATGACTCACTGTTTTAAAGCTTCAAACATTTTGAAGTTCCTTAAAGTAGAGCTAGTTATTCCAGAGCAATTAAGGAACACCTGGTCTTCAGTGAACAATAGGTTGGAGTTTATGTAGATTAAGAGAAAAAAAAAAATCATGCAAGTTTCTGATTCTTTGGTGAGGATGGTGGGATGGCTGGAGGCACTGTGAGAATATATGCTGGGAGTCTGATGATGAAACAACAGGACGAAGGTGAAGCCACTAGAACTGGGTTCATGCCAGTCGGGAAGTGAAGCTTAACACCCCTATGCTGAGAAGCCTTGCAATACACTCAGTTCTTACAGATGCACCTGCTAATTATGATATTAGTCATTGCTCCAGAATGTGTTCCCTTCAGTGATGCTTCTGTTTAATAAATCCCACAGGGCATTATCTTAAAGCCATATTTTAGTAAAGCCATTAGGGAATTTTTTTTTTCTATTGAATTCCTTCAATCAATGACTCCATATTTGTTAGAGAATAGCGTCAAGGTAATTTTGCCTATCAATTTGAAGATAGTGTGACTTCTGCCACCCACCTACAAAACACTTTTAAATCTTCATCAGACCTACACTAATTTATTGTCAACCAGTTTAGAAGAGGAGACGCTGACAAGAATTTCCTTCAGTGGCACACAGTATTTTACAGTTAGTCATAGCTTTCACCAGTAGCTTTGATGGTGATATATTGCTTTCCTTTGGTCTCCTGAAATAAAGAATCTATAATAAAGGAGTCCTTAATGACATCAACATTCCCTACCGTGACTATGCAGAAGCCTGCTCTCACCTCCTTGCTACTGCAGAAGTATAAATTCAATATTTTTAAGGTAAAGCAAAAAAAAATGTAACAAAATACAAATGCAAAGTTGTGGCAGTGTAGGTGGCATTTTTCACTTGTGTGCCCCATGGTCTTCCAGTGATAGACTGTAAAATTGGTTTCAGACAGTGTTTGAGAAAATCTATTGATATACATGTGACACACTTCTATTTGTTCTGGTCCTAGTGACATTCTGATTACTGGTATTCGGAGGCTCTGCCCTGGATATATTCCAGGGAGCTTTATTGTATTGAAATGACTCTTACAGTTCATTGAGCATCTAGCATAAATGTACTAAATATGATTGGCACGTTTGCATATATTTATTCAAAAAATAAGGCAGTTAAGCAGCATAATTATGGGAAAACGAATCATAACAATAAAAGACCATTTAAGTTAACAAGCTTTGTGATCAAAGGATAAATACAGGTTGGATAAATTAGACTTTAGATGTAACTAATCTACATAAATAGACTTTGGTCTGATTAGGGGAAAGGAATATATTAAAATAATTTAATGGTATTAGAAATGCATTTTATTTCAGACATTATGAAATATTTAAAAATGAGTTATTTTCTTTATGTTTCTATTTGATGAAATGGTCATGAACCATATTTGTGTTGAATGAAAAATGGGCAAAGTAAAGATGACTATTATCTTGTAAGCTTCTGTTTGGTAGAATACACCCTGTCTGAACAATATTTATTGTCTTTTAGACTTTTAATGTTTTTGATTGATTTTTAATTAGTGGCACACATTAAAGGGACCATTTAAAAGACAGTTTCTTGTTTACTTCCTTTATCAGCTAAAAGCAACCTTTGTAAAATATGAAAGTGTGAGCATTAAAAGTCTATTTCAAGTTTTCAAAGCTATATATTCATAATTGTTTTGTAGGTATATACTGTTTTTAAGAACCACTAGATACATGTTTGTAAATTATATTAGTACTTAATGTAGGCAATGACTTTATGTTCTCAAACTTTCTAATGCTATTTTGATGGCATATATATGTTTAAATAACAGATTTAACTTAGATGACTCAACTAATTTCTTTCCAACAACTGTGGTGCTTAGGTATGTTTTCTTCAGCTTCATTTAGTGGTAACTTTTTAAAAATGTAATTTAAGCATAAGTCATCAATTGGTATACTTCTTTACAATATTTCTACCTGAATCCTTAATAATCATTGCTAAGCAATGATTGGGTTGGACTTATACCCAGAATTTTTATGTCCTCCAATTCAATAAAACTCAAATTGAAATATACACATATATCCTAAATTTTGATATCTTTCTTTTATAAAGCAGAAACACAAGTATTTTATTGTAGGCAGACATGTTCACAGGGTCAAAACTTCTTTTTTTATTTTTATAATCCAATTTTAGACAATGTCTTAGAAAAATTCTTAAATTTTTATTTATTTGCAGTACAAACACTTGTATCAGTTTTGAAACCTAAAATTATAGTTTTCATTCTTAAGATATATTAATTCCTTTTCTCTTCACAGACCCCAATATAAATACCTTTGCTGAAAGCTCTTCACTTCATTTACCACAGAATATTTTACCAGAATATACTGAGATTATTTTAGGACTGCATATTTGGTAGACTTTTGTTATTTTTCCACAACACCAGAGCAATTGCATATACAGAGCTGATACTTATAAAGGCAGTTCACCTATAATTACCATGAGAAGGATTATCTAACCACAGTGTAAAGTGACCAAAATGCACTTTTACTGATGTCCCCATTTCAGTAGATGAGGTAACAGTAAGAAGTTAGAATGCTTGAGAAATAATATGTTTAAAATCTTAGCAAAACTTACTAAGAAAAAATGTTATCCTTTAGTATTTGGAAAAACAGGACTTAACTTTAAAACGGGATATTTTCCATTTCAAACTTGATAATTGCTTAGTGATACATCTTTATATAAATATGAGGCATAAAAGTTTTCTGAAATTTTGAAATTTGAAAAATAATTAGCTTTGATTTCAATAGTTCTATCAGCAAAAACCCAAAAGATTATCTAAATATTGGTGAATTCTATTACTGTGTCTTCTTGAGGCACAAAATTCTCTCTATTTTGCTTTAGCAGTTTTGCATCTATTTAAAAATAGTTTCTCCAAAATTAACTTATTGAATTAAGAATGTGAATAAGAGGAGTTATAATTCATGCAAAATGAAAGAGAAATCAGCCATCTATCATTACTAACATTCCCATTAAGACAGAATTAAAGATTATATGCAAACTTGCCTTCACATAGTTTGAAGGCAAGACACTTGATTTCTTTATTTTTATTATTATTTTAGCTTTTCATGACCTTGTGTAACATTAATGAATTGCTTTTTCTTTTTATTTTAAGCCAACCCTTACTCTCTTATTTTAATCTTCATTGATTAAATCAGAAATTTCTGATTAATGAGAAATTTTAGAGGTACAGTTGACTCTTACTTGGCATGGTATATGCGTGGAATGCATTTGTAATTTTAGGAACTATGAAAATATTTTGGTGCTAATGCATGAACCTAAATGTAGATAAAGACAGGATGACTGAGAGCAGATATTGTATGAAAAATAGGAAATACTTTAATACAACACATATATTGAAAAAATAGTTTATAACCTTGCACTTTTAGTGTTGGCAGATGCATGGATAGTAATTATTAGCTAAATTTCAAGATCCTGAACTTCTAGAAAAGCTACTATTTATTCCTAGATAATAATAAGGCAGGAAATAAGAGAACTATCCTAAACAAAAGAGAACTATGCTAAACAAATCTCACTCACAGGCAAGATAAGGGTTATTGACAAAAGCCTACTCTGCAGTGTGGCCCTGATATCAGATGTGCCAATACCAACAAATGAAGCAAAATGGCTAAGTTGGGAGAAACTAAATGACAGGAAATACATTTAAGGAGACATTTTTTTTTCTGATTTTGAGCAATAGACTTTCCATGATTTTTTTTTTTTATAATTAAGGCAATTACATATTTATTTGGGTTAGAATGCATGCCCGGTTCCCTATCTCAAAACGCTATTTGTTACCACCTGTGGCTATTTCTATTTAAAAAAAGAAACATAATTACTATGAGTCTCAGCAGTCTTAGAGTAAATTTTTGCAATTACAATGCTTCCCTTGGGCAGATGTGTGAAAATGGCAGATTAATTCCTGCCAGGATCTTTCTGTTCCTCGTGCATTTTTAGGTTTGGTGTTGCCTGCTTATTAGAGTGGCTCTGTTTGCTCTGGTTAAAGGTTATGTCAGTGTTTCCATAGTAAATCTCTAGAAATGAAGATCCACAAGTCAGCCATTAAATTTTGCCTTAGGTGAAAAGTTGACATGTAACGTCTCAGCAAAGGAGTAGATAATATTTTCCATCGCACTCCTCTGTTGTCTGGTTAAGTTTGAAGTAAATGGTAGTAGGACCATTTGGCAGTGTTGAGAAAGCAGGACTTAGACTAGCAGGCAAAAAGTGCACTCTTTTGAACTATAAAATAATATCTAGTCAACAGTAGTGGATGGAAGTATTTTAATTCTGTGCTTGATCTTAAAGCTACTTAATGCATAAGAATTTTAAAGGGCCACAATAAAAATATTGAGGCTGGATAGCTCAATATCATTTAACATTCTATCAATTTAACGAGATTTAACATTCTATCAATTTCCATTCATTCCTTCTTTTGATTGTGATATGTTAACTCTCTTCTTTTTTTTTTCTTTTTAATTGGGGTATAGTTGCTTTATAATGCTGTGTTAGTTTCTGCTGTACAACAAAGTGAATCAGCTATATGTATATATATATATATATCCCCTCCCTCTTTGAACCTCCCTTCCCCCACCATCCCACCCATCTAGGTCACCACAGAGCACAAACCTGAGCTCCCTGCTCTATACAGCAGGTTCCCACTAGCTATCTATTTTACACGTGGTAGTGTATATATATCAATCCCAATCTCCCAATTCATTCCACCCTCCCTTCCCCCTGCTGTGTCCACACGTCCATTCTCTATGTCTGCGTCCCTATTCTTAATAAAGATCTAATTGATCTACACACAAAATAATGTTATTAAGTCTGAACAGTTTTAAATCTCTGGGTCAGTGTTGTAACTCTTTATTAGTAAAGTTAATTTGTCACAAAGCAGTCTAGATAGGAGAATGCTTGAGGACAGTGACCACATCCACCTTGCTTGTCGTTATAGTTTAGAGAACCTAGCATGGTTTCTATTGCATAGTGGGCACTTAAAATATGAATTATTTGTAATGTCTTGTGATCACTGATCAGATATGAGCAGGAGCTTGGATTCAGAATTAGAAATTACTAAGGTCAAACCTAAGATATTACATACAGAAACATGCTGAAATAAGGATCTGTTGCTAAATAATCTATTTGAAGGTGGCCTATTTGATAATTTTTATTTATAGTTGTTACCTTTTTAATAACTACAATGAAAATTCCTATACAGTTCTATTGATAATATTACCAATTCATGGAAAAAAAACAGGTGATCAAGGTTCACAATTATGAGCAACAATCTTTTCAGAATGTGTTTATATTTATGCGTGTGTATGTTAATCCATATATATATCCATAAATATATTTACATTGTATCAAGAGAAATAGTGTTGGTAAGAGAGTACCTTTCATCATTTGTTCTGTTCCTTGGTATGGTTAATAAAATATTGAAACTATGCAATTCAGTTGTTATATTAAGGCTTTGAAAATCACACAGCTCTAGTAAATTAAGAAACTTATGTGATCCTTTTTTCTATGTTTTAATTAATTTTAAGATAATTATATTTATAGAGAGCATAAAGTATACACTTATTTTCTATATGAATTTTAATGAAATTATAGATAAACTGTAAATAGTAATTTTGATTACATTTATTTGTATTTGTTGACAAATACATTTATTTGTATTTCTTATGATTTAATCCCTTTGGTACCAGCAATTTGCCATTTGATGACAGGAAAAGAAAATCACCATGGGCAGTTATCAAATGTATGTAGTAATACAAACTCAACTTACGAAACTTTTCTTGAAATTTCAGAATCTATCTTGCATAGGTAATGTGAAATTTCAGTGCACATTTTGGGGAAACATAAACTACATGTTCATGTAAACAGTATTTTCCCATTTCAGTATTGTTATTTAAAATACATCCACAACCTGCAAAGTTGTTCAATCCATAATAATTAATTCAAGAATAAGTAATGAAATAATTTAAAGAGCACTTAACTGAAATACTTTACTACTTTTAAGCTACTGTAGGACTTAATTACTATTTATCTGAATTTTAAATTTTGATAGCAAAATTCAAGTCAAACAATAAGGAGGCTTGGTAGAATAAAGGCTTCAAGCAGAATGAGCTTTCAAACCATATTCAAAATTTAATTATCCTCATTTGCCAGAATAGCTGAGATTCAAAATGATGGGGAAAAAAAACAATAGAAAGGAGCATAGAAATATAAATTTAAGAAGTTTAGGATTCATTGTCAATTACCATTTATAAAGAAGTGAAGGACTTTTGGAAAGCTTAAACTAATAGTGTCAAATATTATGTAAGATTAGCCTACAAATAACAAGTTCTCAATGGAGACATATATATCCACAATTATCTAAACATTATAGTTCAAGTCTATCTGTAAATTCACCCTGGAATATTTGGCATTTTGGGGAAAGAAGGCCCATCAGCAGTCAGAGCTGCTCTCTCCAGAAGGAAAACCAGGGTGGGTCTTGGTTTCCTGGCACTACAAGAGGCCTGTGTATCGGGGGAAGATATTCTTTTACACATAGTGGATCAGAAACTGGACCTGTAATACTTCATAATCTGTCTGAATTTTAATTCTTTCTCAGAATGTGCTTGTTCTTGAACTATCATACATGTGTTGTTTTTTTTTTTTTTTAGAAAAAGAATACAGCTGAGAAATCTTCTGGAAAGGTGGCTTCCAGATAATGTTGGTAGAATTTGAATGTTTCGCAAATATACTAGTTTTCATGAGTTTAGTCTTCACATAAAACCGTATAATCTAAACACATGTATCATCTGCTTAAATTTTTCAAAAGTTGTTTATATAACTGAAAAGTATCATCAAAACACATAATTTGAGTGAAGCAAATGGAAAGGAATTATTATTTTGTCTTATACTGACCTGTTCTAATTCTTTTCTTCCTATCTTTGCCGTCTGGTCTCTTTTCTGTGATATCCATCCAGAAAATTTATTTTTACAGGGATACCTTAAGAACGTTGCACATTAGTATATAGCTTAAATATTTTAAAAGAATGTAGATATATAGGTTGATGAGACCATGGTGGTATTTATCACCAGATTAATATTTAACTATAGTTTTCCCTCAGTATTTGTGAGGGATATGTTCTAGGACCTCCGTGGATTCCAAAATCCAAAGATGCTCAAGTCCCTTATGTAAAATGGCATAGTATTTGCATATAACCTACACACATCCTCATGTATACTTTAAATTATCTCTAGATTACTCACAATACCAAATGCAATGTACATGCTATGTAAATAGTTCTAAATACAATGTAAATGCTAGGTAAATAGTTGCCAGCTTGCAGCAGATTAAAGTGTTGCTTTTTGGAACTTTCTGGATTTTTTTTTCCCCAAATACTTTCTGTCTGAGATTGGTTGAATCTGAGGATGTGTAACCTGAGGATACGGAGAGCTTGACTACATATACATTTGGACTTGAGATTATATAGTTATTTTACATAGTGGAGCTATATGGGGTGGGTTGGATTTCAGATGGGTTGGATTGATAGTATTATGTTTAACATTATTAAAATGCATTTAATAGACAAGAAACATATTTATTTAGTTAAAACTAAAAAGCTTCTTGGATTTCCCTTAATCTAGACTTGAGTATATATTTTAAGAAGTAAATTATTGATGTTCTTTTTTGTGTAAAAACAATAAAATAAACCTCTCCACATGACTCCCTCTTTTTGTTCTTCAGGCAAGAGTGTTCTCTATTGAGATAGAGTAGAGAAAGAATCCTCCACCTGCCACTCCCGAAAATAGAATGCTTAGTTTTTTACCTCTGGATAAATCTTCTTCATATATTTATGCCTATGCAGGTCAGAGAAATAGACTAACATATCAGTTCATAACATAAGGAAAGTAAATTTATAGTTAAACTTTGTCAACAAATTCATTAAAATTATTTTCATTTGAAATTTTCCATTAAGCCTCAGTGAACCTCATCTTTATTTAAATACTCATTGTTTAACTAGAGAAATTAAATCTCCAAGGACACATCTGTTTTTTAGTGACATTATAGTTTGGGTTTTTTTGGTGAAAGCATGGGATGGTGATGGAAAGGCACTAGGGGTCGGAGAAGGAAAGGAGCTCTAATTCAATATCCCCAGGTAATATGATATAAATAATTGGAAAAAGGAGATATTATTTCAGTTGGTTAATTGTAATAAACCTATCTTATTAGAGCAATAAGGTAGAATCAACATGTTGGGAAACAGATAAAAGGTGCATGAAAGCATTTAAAATTCAATCATTATGTTTTATTGCACCTATCTGCTCCCAGGAAATGTAATTGGAAATTTGATTCATTGACCTTTAGTTGCCATTTTGGATCACAGTTCCAAAGCCTAATGTTTTCAAGTTGGACATTTGAAGTTAATTTGATAGAACCATATTCAGTACATTTTTAACCCAATTATCTTTTTGAACAAAATTTCAAAAAATAAAATCAGGCTTAATGGGCTGGTGTGTATTTGACAAAGCCTAAGCACAGTTATTTAATCCTGAATCTGGTTAAAGCAACTAATGTTCAACTTAAGGTTTCTATTAACTAGAAGGACTGGCAAACTTTTTACTGTTGTTTTATTCACAAACTCCTGCTTCTCATTAATTATTTTCTGGATCTATATTACACTACATTTATAGTTACAACATCCAATTACACTAAAATTTCTTACCATGACATAAGAAAAAAGCAGTATTTAGTATTACAGGTGATTATCCTTAATTTCAAAAATTTGGGCACTCCCCCACCCCTTTCACCAACATAAGTATGATACCACAGGACCCTCCTAAAATATTTCTTATGTCTTCACTCAGAAGGGTGATATATGACAAAATTATATGCCTAACAGGAGAAATACATTATGTAAATTGACCATGATTTCTTGTCAGCGTTTGTGTACTTCTCTGCTCACTGAAGTCCATGTAACTTGGAAAAGAATCATGATTAGATGGGTGTTTCTTCAGCCTATGAGATCAGATTTCTGAAATGTTTATATAGTGATGAGCCAGATGTACACAGCTTAACCTTATAATCCCATTTCACAGCTTTTCCAAATACTTGGAAACTTGTTAAGTATGAAGTTGATTATTTTGGCAGCGTAGTTCCATTAATAGGATTCGGATCTTCCTTATTTACAATCCAGCGCTGTTAAAATAATCTAGTATGTTAAATTGACATGGAAACTGAAAAAAGAATCCATTTAAGGGCTCATTGACAGGGCAACTTTTCTCTAAAGCTTTTTAATTTTTTTTTTTTATTGACCATAATATTAGAACACACATGGTGCAGGTGAATGATGTAAAAGTTTTAGATACTGTGCTACCACCACTTTGATGTGAAGCAATTAGTACTCAGATTTCTCATAATTCTATCGTAATCTTGATAAGCCATATAAGACCATGGATCTGCCCTTTACAAATATTCCTTTCAGCATTATCTCAGTTGCAAGGCCTTGCATGTCATTTGACATGTGAACGTATTTTAAATGCACTCATCCTTTTTTTTTTTTAATGAATAGAGGCAATACAGAATAATGTAATAATGTGTCATGATTTTCATTATGCTTATTTATAGGTTCTACAGTAATAGATGGAGAGCTTATTGTTATGCTTTCAGTTTGAGCTATTTATGCGCCATGCTACTAGGTGCACCATTTCATATTTTTGATGTTCTGTCCTCTCAAGAAAAAGAGTATCAGGATCTGTAAATCAAATTAGACTGGGAAGAGTTTCATACTTTGTCTTTTTTATATTAAGTTCATAGTTTTATAAACTACCTGACTCTGGTTGAATAAACTCATGCTCCTTCAGAGAAAGGAAAAAACTATTTTTCAAACTATATATTACAACCTGACCCTCTGTTTTGTAAAGAAGGAAAAAGAAAACAATCACTGATGAGAAAAATTCTTCTTTTTGGGAGAATTATCTACTTTGTGTTTTATATTTACACAAAAATGTGTCTAATGGACCCAAAATAAGGAGACATAATATTCTTAACATCTCTAATCATTGGGGAAAGGCAAATCAAAACCGCAGTGAGGGGGCTTCCCTGGTGGTGCAGTGGTTGAGAGTCCGCCTGTCGATGCAGGGGACACGGGTTTGTGCCCCGGTCCGGCAGGATCCCACATGCCGCGCAGCGGCTGGGCCCATGAGCCATGGCCGCTGAGCCTGTGCGTCTGGAGCCTGTGCTCCGCAACGGGAGAAGCCACAACAGTGAGAGGCCCGCATACCGCAAAAAACAAAAAACAAAAAACAAAAACAAAAACACAATGAGATATTACCTCGCACCCGTCAGAATGGCTACAATCAAAAAGAACACAAATAACACACGTTGGCAAGAATGTGGGGAAAAGGGTACCCTTGTACACTATTAATGGGAGTGTAAATTGTTGGAGCCACTGTGAAAAGCAGTATGGAGGTTCTATGACCCAGCAATTCCACTCCTGGGTATATACCTGAAAAAAAAAAAAACAACACTAATTTGAAAAGATATATGCACCCCAGTGTTAATAGCAGCATTATTTAAAATTGCCAAGATATGGAAGCAGCCTAAGTGTTCATTAACAGATGAGTGGATAAAGATGTGTTTTATATAAATATATATACACACACACATACAATGGAATACCACTCAGCCATAAAAAAAATGAAATTTTGCCATTTGCAGCAACATGGATGGACTTGGAAGGCATTATGCTAAGTGAAATAAGTCAGAGAAAGATAAATACTGTATGATGTCACTTATATGTGGAATCTAAAAAATATAACAAACTAGTGAATATAACAAAAACGAAGCAGACTCAGATACAGAGAACAAACTAGTGGCTACCAGTGGGTGGGTGGGGGCAGGATAAAGGTGGGAGTACAATCTATTGGGTGTAAATAGGCTCAAGAATGTATTGTACAACATGGGGAATATGGCCAATATTTTGTAGTAACTGTAAATGGAAAGTGACCTTTAAAAATTGTATTAAAAAAACAAACAAACCTTACAGGTCTAAAAATAATCAAAAGGACTTGGAAAAAAAAGAAAATCACTGTTTCTACCAGGAGAGGCACCTAACCATTCATCATGGCCGAAGATACTGAAAATTAATTTCCATATTAATTGGCACAAGTCTGAAAACAGGTATTCTGAAAAGCTAAGGAACTTGTATTTGTCAAGGTAAACCAGAGAGTATTTGTCCAGAAAACCTGGCATACCCAGACATTATTCAGATAATGACATTAAATAAATTTGTAAGAATAATTATACATTTTAATAAAATACTCATGCAAATCCCTACCAAAAAACCCACATAGAATTAGGTAACCACTAAAGAAGAGCTCTTCAAGGACAATTGATATGTAAATATGTATTGAATAATAAGATTTTTGGACCCTTATTTTTTGTGTGTGACATATTTCAAAGATGAAGTTGCTCCACTGAGACTGTGCCTCAAGACCTGTGTGGTCATTGCTGGTCTAGTGTCTTTTGGATTTCAACTACTGTACTATCAAACTGGGAATTTATAGTCAGCCTCCAGGGATGAATTGGCTACATTTGACCACAGGGCCAGTTATTCCCTTCCTGCTTGATTTTAAGCAAGTTAACAGTTTTCTTAGAGGAAGATACTTTACCCTTGGGAAAAACAGTTATATACAAAAGCCTGATATGCAAAAATTGTTTTATTCATTAAAATAATTTCAAGTTATTTTCCAGTATATGTGACTTTGAGTTTCTCTTTTCATTTTTTTTTATACTGACTATATTTTTTCCCTAATTTTAAGAGGAATTCTTACTTATTGCAAAAATTCCACTAAAAAAGCCATACCTAAAACAGTGTCCAGTATATAGTTAGAACTCATTATACACTTGTGGACTGAAGATAAAGTTGAATTTAAAAAGTTATAATTGCTTATAATTTAGAACTCAGAGGTAGCTATTGCTAACTTTTTTGGTTCAGTCCACAATCCCTTCTCTAATTTTGAAATCTAAAGGACTCAGGCCTGAACAGATTTAAGGCTATTTAAAATTTTTATTTATTACACTTAGTGTTAATATCAATATTTTTTTTTACTGGAGAAATATTAATATGTTTAATTTTGCAGTGTTATACCAGTCGCCGCTGCGATGAGTAATACGTGACATACACACACACACGCAAACACACACATAACTAGATTTTTACAGTAAGTGGCATATACTACACAACATTGTAGCCAACTATATTTCAATTTTAAAAAGTGGTACATACAGGGCTTCCCTGGTGGCGCAGTGGTTGGGAGTCCGCCTGCCGATGCAGGGTGCGCGGGTTCGTGCCCCAGTCCGGGAAGATCCTGCGTGCTGCGGAGCAGCTGGGCCCGTGAGCCATGGCCGCTGAGACTTCGCGTCCGGAGCCTGTGCTCTGCAACAGGAGAGGCCACAACAGTGAGAGGCCCGTGTACCGCAAAAAAAATAATAAAGTGGTACATACAAAACATAATATATTAAAGCTGCTTTTTCCTCAAAATTATATAAATGTAGCATAGATATCTTTCTATGTCAATGATGTAGTTTCATATAAATGGTGGAATTCTTGGCCAATTAATGGATATCTTATAGTTCATATAATTCATCCGTCTCTGACTGACGGATTTTTTACACTGAGATTCTGTTCCCAATGACTTTGTTTAAAAAAAAACAAAACAAAACTTGCTTTTCAGTCCAGAGCAAGTTGCTTAACTTCTTTTTTCTGTTTTCTTATCAGGTGTAATAATATTTGTTACTCACAGGGCTGTCATAAGTGTCAAGAATGAAATATGATTGTGCCTATAAATAATATTGATGATGCTAAATTCTGAAGAAATATTAACATATTATTATTTTGTTAACAGCAAAAGACAAAATATTCTGGAGCAGTTAAACTTTAGGGTGCTGATATGTAGACATATTCCCTGTAAAAACAAGATTTCAGTTGACCTCAACGTTAACATTTGTACAAGAGTATAGTTTTATCCCAGATTACTTATGCTTATAAAAAAGTAATTTTCCTGGAATGCAAATGTATTTTACTGTACATTTCTATTTTGACTTCTCAGAACCAGAAGTGATCACTTTTGTTTTAATGTTAAATAGATATTTTAAAATGTGACTGATTTTTGATAGACTATCTTGTCAAAATTGATTTTTAGATGTCTAAACTTTTTCCGGTACGCGGGCCTCTCACTGTTGTGGCCTCTCTCGTTGCGGAGCACAGGCTCCGGATGCGCAGGCTCAGCGGCCATGGCCCACGGGCCCAGCCGCTCCGCGGCATGTGGGATCCTCTCAGACCGGGTCACGAACCCGTATCCTCTGCATCGGCAGGCGGACTCTCAACCACTGCGCCACTAGGGAAGCCCCTAAACATTCTTAAAACTACGAAAGTTAACTCTGAAGTTGTAAGATAGTTTTAAGTCTTCCTTAAGAACTGTGCATTTTATGCAGGGAGATCCTGTAGGAAGAGAAACTCACAGTAGGTAGAAACTGAAGAGAATTTTCCACAAAAGAACTGTTTTAAGGCAATGAATACTAGAAAGTTAGAGACATTTGACAGCTCCTGATTTCATTTACACTTCTTTTCATGTGAGAAAATTGAAGCACAGAAATGTTACCGCAGCTTGCCAGGAATAGAGAACTAATGTCATCTGACTCAGAGTTTAGGGTTTTTACTCCTACACCAGTTGGGATATCATATTTGACATTCATTTCTATTGAGGTATCTATAGATTATGGGAACATCTTATAGCATGAAAATTGCTGCAATAAAGTAATACAACTTAGTCCCTAGACTGCAGGTCAATTTAGAAGAAAATTCTTTAAGGCTTCCACATAGGAAGCGTCAAAAACTCTGCTGGAGCCTATGTACAACATGTTGTCACAGGTTCTTTCAAATGGGAAACCAGCAGTAGTGTCAAGAGGTTCTGTAGTTGTTCCTATAGTATTTTCATTTGTAGTGAAAATACTTCCAAATTTTGGAGACTCCAGAAGCAGCCCTGGATTCTCAGATTTGATCACAGAACTGGTTTATGATTCTTTTATTCTAATCAAAATTGTCCAGTAGATGTCATTGCTTTTATTTGTGTTTAATTCAGAGCTGCCCATTTATGGGAATAAAGCTATTCAAGGGGCTGTGACCTGGTATTAGAATTCTGTAGGGAGTGTTGATTAACAAGCATGATTAGAATGAAAATAATCTGTAAAACACAACAGACAATTATAAATAGAATAAAATAGAAAGCAAAGGACAAAACACACAAAAGCAAGATGAATCATATAGTACTTGCAGGTTTTTTATTTGAAAGAGTGCAAAATGTTGAGTCAAAGTAACTCGTTCATATTACTTACTCATATTGGAACCTCTGGCTAGCCTTTCATGAATTCCACAGGCCTCAGCTTCTCCATACATAAAATAGAAATAATTATAATGGCCCCATCCAGTGAGGCTGAAAGGAAATAATACATTTGAAAGAGTTGAAATCTGTGGCGACATCAACCTCTAAAATATGTAAGGAAGCACAGCAGACAGAGTTCTCAGAACTGAAGAGTTCTTTTCTCTGGGAATGAATTAGTTACTCTTATTCTAAGTGCACTCTAGAGGAACTTGTAATACAATTCAGGAAACTTCATGCATCTGAGTGCATTTTGTTTTAGGTGTTCCCATGATGGTACTGTTTCCGCAGTTTTAAGTTGTTTGGAATTGAATATAAACATGCTATAAATCACCTAAAACCTAAATCACTTAAAAATATAAATCATTTTTCAATCAGGTACCTTCCAAGTGCATACTCTGTGAGGAAATCTGTGTCCTTCAGAGGATGAAAATGACGTGTTTTTTCCTAAACCATGACCTAATTAAGCCTAGTGCATATGTGAAAATGCCTCATTACTATTTTATCTACAGGAGTGAGTAGAGTAAAAAAAAAAATATATGGTTAAGAAGTGAGACTTCGTCTTTCTAAGTCAGGAGCCTGCAATTTTTTTTTTTTTTTTTTAAATGAAGGGTCAGGTAGTATATATTTTAAAGTTCGGGGATTGTATGGTCTCTGTCACAACTACTCAGTTTTGCTATTGAAGCATGAAAGCAACCATAGACAACATATAAATGAAAGGGCATGGCTGAGTTCCAATAAAACTTTATTTTCAAATACAGAGAATGAGCCCCTTAGCCAGCCAGGGTTCACCAACCAATTTTGTAAGTCATTACTAACTGTTAATAATATTTAATTTTTTTCTAATTGAGTGTTTGCTAAAAAACTGCACTATGTAGACTTTAAATAGCTTCTAACAAATTCAAAATGATTATCTGTTATTTCAAAACCAGTTATTGGAAGAATGCTGGCTTATTGTCTCATGAAGTGATTCTCTAGATAACATTGCTTCTTTCACTAGAGGAGAAAAATTCTTAGAATTAAAGTCTTCAAGCAAAGAAAGAACTGGGGATTCTTGAATTAGGCATTAAGTGACAGTCTGATAAAGAGTGGAGATATTTCATTTCATTTTATGCTAATGTTTAAAAATATGTTAACATCAGTAAAGACACTTAACTTTATTTTAATTTCAGGTATGAACGCCAACCTGAAATAGCTATTTCCACTGAATCATGCATTTTAAATGTGATACTTATATTTCAGAGGGAAAATGAAAAATATTCTAGTAATCTAATACTTACAAATTTGATTAATAATTAATTTTTCCTCAAATTTAGGAATTTCTTTTTCTTTTTAATATTCATTTCTGAGGACAAGTCTTCTAAATTCCTTGTATGTTATCTCCTAAATCTTCATAACTGTGCTTTCAAAATACTCTTGTTTTTAAGACAGAAATTCAAATCTAAAGGGTTAATTTTTTAATTTATAATTTTATATAATTTTTATTTTTTGGAAGGGGTTAGTAAATTATCTTTGAAACTCATGCAAAACGTTGGGGACTCAAAATTCACCCAAACTATATACTAGTTATTGTAAAATATATTGGCTGTTTATCTGGTTGGCTGAATCGTTACTTATAAAGAGTTAAAAATTCTCTATGCTTATCAAGATTTAGAGGAAGGAAAACATTAGAAAGCTGCTGATTTATTCAATTTCACCTTGAATTCCTCCTATTTTTTCTCCTATTAAGAATTGGAATGCACCTGGACAGTTGATGACTTGAAAGGCTGATGCAAAATCAGATAAGAAACAGATCTTGTTGATCACTCTTTGTTGCATTTGCAAAATGTAATCATTATTTAAATAATAATTGACTATCTTCTGATCAACAATTTAATATTTTGAGCAGCAAGACTGGTGAATTGTGTTTAGCCAAAATCAGTGCATTCATAAAGTTTTTAATTTTAGTGTATTGTGAAAAAATAAACTGATGAAATGGATAGCAAGCATACAGTTTGATTTACTTTTTAAATTAGTTATTTGTCTTTTAGGAATTTCACATGATGATCGACTGAATGTAATACCTTAAATTTGCACTTTAAAAGTGAGTGTTCAGAAATGCCTATTTTGGCAATTGATAATATATGACTATAATTATTGTAATTATACAATTAAGCCTACTGTATGCATTAGTATATTTGATAATAAATGGCCATTATTACCTTTTTATATTATTGACCAAAGGAAAAATCTAGTCATTAGAGTTAAATATAATATTAAGCATATTAAAATAATTTAATGTGAAAGTATAAAAGGAAAGGTAGAGTGCATAAAGAGCCATTTTGTTATTAGGGGTATAGTAGTACTATTTTGCTTAGTATGTAACAATAATTTTTAAGATCATTTCAAGGCAATTCACATTAATTTCTCATTAACTTATTTTTGAAAATATTGATATGGATCATTATATTTCTCAGAGAGGCAGTATATCAACTGACTTGTCCTGGCAGTCTCTGGCAAGTGTTATTGTTCTACAATGAATTGGGTATATTACAAGCACTCCTATGAAAGTCAGCTGTAGTTTCTCTGTTTAAAAAAAATGTGGACAGTAATAGTATTGTGTCTCCTAGGGCAATTGAGAAAAATGAATAATAAATATCAATAATACCGCTTTGTAGATCCTAATGTAGGACAGCATACTCCAAATCTCCAAGTACAGTATAGACACAGTTATACCATTTACATGTATTTAGATTCAGTGAGGTATAGTGTGTCAAGGCATGTCCATATTAGCTAAGTGAATTGGACTAAAGCTGGCTTAAATCTAAATAATTCAATTTTTTAAAATTTCCATATGCTTAGTAGCAAGTTTCTTAAAATAAATAAAATAAGATTTTAAGGAAATATATTTTGCAGAAAGGAGCATTCAAAAGAATGTGTCACTAATTTGTCTCCCTCTTTTTTCACTCTTTCTCTTCATATGTGGAGTATTCCAGAAATTCAGGCTTGTAATGAATTTTTATTGGCAATGTATAATCTTTGAGTTGTTAGTCTTAGAGGCCCAAATGCAGAGAATGTAGTTTCAGATATTCCCTCCAGGGGGAAAATCCTTCTGCATTCTTAATAGAGATGGGAAAAGAATATGATAGGAGGAAAGCAGAGGAGAGTTTCCTAAGACTAAATGTCTGGCAAAGAGTTAGCAAGGAAACAGAAAACAACTCCAAACTTCCCCCGCCGCTTGGAAGAAAAAGGGAGGACTGGGTATTGGATAGGGTTGAGATGGAGAGGCTTACCACCTTGAAGAGAATGGATTAATTAGGGATGTTGAAATTAGCAATCTTCTAGTAAGTTTGGATTCTTTTCCTAAAATATCCGCTCAAGGCATAATGTGCTGCTTTTGCTAGTGGGAAAGTACATTCAGTGCTGCCTCGGTGGCCTCTGGGCTCCACCCTTCAGCAGATATATAAAAATAATGTGTAGCATTCTCTATTTTGTATGCTTTTATAGATAACAAATAGCTCTCATCTTACCTTTTGCGTACGTAGATTTTCTTCTTTCTTGTCAAAGATGATTTTCTTTAAGATTCACAGATTATGTAATTAAATTCTGGCACACCAGTTATTACTGAACTTATCAGTGCCATTTATAAAAGGGTTAACATTTGCAAGAGGTTTTCAGATACAGCCACGTCACTTAAAAAATGCATCTAAGTCATCCTAATTGGGCAGTAGACTTGCAATTCTCACTTAACAAGATATGGCTGTTCTTGTCCTCCCATTTTTAACTTAATGTCAGTTTTTGCTAAATGTGGTAAGAATTTCTCACTTTTTTTCTTATACCTTTAGTACGTAAGTGTGGACCACACTATATTTGTATAAAATGTATTATTTTGAAAATCACTGATAAATACAGTTATTGCCATACCTCACGCACTATAGAAATTTCAGAGCTATAGGTGCTGTCAGATAATTTTATAAGCGGTGGCTTAAAATGCTGTTGGCTACTTCAGCAATGTGGAAAGAACCACACCATATATTCTGTTGAAGGCAGAGCTATCAGAAGCAATGTCGGTATGAAAAAGCTTAAAGTGAATTATTCACCTCTTAACACTCCCTTGTGTTCAGAGTGCTGCAAAGAGAATACTGTTATCAATGGGAAAAGCAGTGCCTTTGAATTAAGGGAAAAGTTCAACTTGTTTCGTTTTGTTTTCAACCCAGTGGCATCAATATATGCAATCAAACTTCTCTCCCTAATTCAAAGGAATTTTCAAAATTTCACTCCCCTGTTCCTCTGGATTAGGAAAACACTGATCATCTAAGTATAACTGAAGCTATAATGATGTGATTCAACACCATGACTACACATCCGACCCAAAATTAGTCTGTGAGAAGTTTTATCTTAATGATGACTTCAAAGAGTCAAATATACACTTTCATTTTGCTTCAATAATTCCAATTCTAGATCAATACCTCTAGAATGAAAGCTTTCTTCATATTTGTATTGCAACCTCTGGGAGAGCCTTTTTGTATTTGACATATCTGTCTGCTCTCTTATATATTACAAAATTATAAACAGAATGTTGACTCAAATATATAAAGCTTATACAGATAAACATAAAGTAGAAATTTAATATTAAATATATAATTGTTGAGACAGGTGCTTCTAGAACTTGGTGCAAAATGCTACATCTTTTGTCCCTCATTGTCTAATCTGTTGTCAGTCTTATTCATTGTAATTTTTTTTTTTTTATTCGGTACGCAGGCCTCTCTCACTGTTGTGGCCTCTCCCGCTGCGGAGCACAGGCTCGGGACGTGCAGGCTCAGCGGCCATGGCTCACGGGCCCAGCCGCTCTGCAGCATGTGGGATCTTCCCAGACCGGGGCACGAACCCGTGTCCCCTGCATCGGCAGGCAGACTCTCAACCACTGTGCCACCAGGGAAGCCCTTATTCATTGTATTTTTAATTTCAAATATTATAGTTTTCACTTTTGGAAGTTTCATTTTGCGTCTTTTGGGCCATCTATTTCTCACCTTCAGGCCCAAGATTGGGATACTGCAAGGGAGGTTCTTGGGGCTCAAAATTTGAGGCACTTACTCTCAGGGTCATGCTTTTACATTCCTGATCATATTTTCAAAATTCTAATAGATTTTAAGGTCCTTATTGGTTAATTCTGTCATCTTTTTCATGCCTGGGCCTGTTTTTATAGATTGATGGGTTTTATTGATTGATGGGTTATAACCTAGGTATGGGTTATGTTTTCCTGGTTTACTTCATGCCTTGTAATTCTTGATAGAATATCAGATACTGTGAATTTTACATTGGTGAATACTAGAATTTTTATATTGTGCATGGTTTGAACTAAATGTGTGTTTGTGGAATGAATTTACCTGCTGAGTCTCTGTCCCAAAGGTCTCCTCTTTGGTAAAGAAACAGATGTAGTAAAGCAAAATAATATCAAGAATGCCAGCTGTTTATAAACTACTGTCTTCTGTGTTTACACAACAATGATTCTGGAAATGCCAGAGATGTTTTGTTTGTCAAAATTGTTCTCTCCATAGGAAATTTCCTGACTGTCCCATGACTCTATAATGGGAAATATAAAATAATCCTGTTAAATAGAACCGAGGTATTGTGCATATATTTTTCACAGTTATTGCACTAACCACAGATTGAATTCTAGAAACATTTACTTAAACAGTATCTGTGATGGTGAAAAATAACTATAGAATCCAGTTTCCTAATGCTCACAATATTTTCCTCTGTTCCTTTTGCAGGGATACATTTGGAGAATAGTACTCTGATATTTTTCTTAGAAATTCTTTAGAAATGAGATTCAAAAAGATGAGGTCTTTGTTTTTGTCATCCCATAGTTATCTCATTTTTTAGAAATTCAAGTATTGTTTTACAATTTACCAGACTTTCATCCAATTATTGTTATTTCATGATCATTACAGTGCTGCTTATAAGATTAAGAAATAATTTAAAAGTGGTAATTCCCTGGTGGTCCAGTGGTTAGGACTCTGTGCTTCTACTGCAGGGGTCCTGGGGTTTGATCCCTGGTTGGGGAACTAAATCCTGCAAGCTGTGTGGTGCAGACAAAAATTTAAAAAATAAAAAAGTAAAAAATTTAAAGTTATAACAGGAATGGTATTTTATAACTAAGAAATTTTCATATATTATCTCATATAAAATATAAAACCACACAACTTAAATAGTATTATCCTAATTTTACCATCAAAGTTGTAAAATTATTTTGACTATTCTGTATATGCTTTGGTGCATCTTAGATGCTAATAATTTCATATTCAATGTCTTTAGTCTTTACAAGGATATTCTATTCACTTACTTACAAATGTAGAATCAATTTCATGAGGTATTCTCCAAATTAAAAAACTCACCATTTCTAAGGATGGTTCCCAGTTCTTCATGATATAGCCACATTTTTTCATGCATTGAAAGAAAAAACTACTTCTTTGCAATAAATGCAGTCTGAAATCTTTATTTAAAGTATCTATTTTATGGCTGGGTAAATGAGAACTGCACACAAGGAAAACATCTTTGAAAAAATATGAAAATTGAGCTAAATAATTCATATTTAAGATGACTGTCTTATAGAGTGTTGCTTGGGTTTGTTAGTGTGGCTAAATAGAGCTTTATATCTCAAATCCATTTGTAGTCTGTCCAAATGAATATGGGATTTCTAAATAGTGTTTTGAAAGTTGGCTCTGTATAATTTTAAAAGACAAAGTTCAGAAATACTCTTTATTGAGACTAATGAAAGAATTTGTAGTTTTATAAACCTCTGTGAGACAGAAAAAATCCTCAGTGTATATGAGATGCATATGATCACCTTATATGTATGTTTGGAATTAATTTTTATTAGCATCCAGTAAAATGAACCTTTTTTGGAATGTAGAATTCTGTGTTTTTTGTTTTTTGTGATTTTTTCATATATATCTTCATGAAACTAATACCACAACCAGGACAGTTCTATCACCGTAAAAAGCTTCCTCAAGCTATATCTCTATAGTCAACCTTAACTCCTGGCATCTACTGATCTATTCTTTGTTGTAATAGTTTTTGCTTTTTTGAGAAATCTTATAAATGGAATCATACACTGTGCAACTTTTTTGAGACTGGCTTCTTTCACTCAACATAATGCTTCCGAGATTCATCCAAGCTGTTGCCTCAGTAGTTCATTATTTTATTGTTAAATAGTTTTTCACTGTGTGTATGTACCACAGTCTATCTGTTCACCTATTGAAAGATATCTGGGATGATTCCAGTTTTGGCAAATAGAGCTCTTGAAATACTCATGTACAAATCTCTGTGTGATCATAGCCTTCATTTATTTAAGGTAAATACCAAATTATTGGGTTAATTTTGGTCTTTTTTTTTTTTCCTATGAATGATACTTTTGGTATCATGTCTAAGAACTCTGCCTAACATTAGGTCACATAGATTTTCTGCAGGGTTTTCTTATAAACTTTTATAGTTTTATGTTTTTCATTTAGATCTATGGTCAATTTCAAATTTTTATGTTTTTGTTTTGTTTTGTTTTTACAAAGTGTTCATTTTTGTTGAATTGCCAAGTTTCATTTCTATTGAATTGCCTTCTGCAACTTTGTCAAAAATTAGTTGGCCATATTTCTGTGAGCTTCTGAACAGTCTCTCCTGTTCCATTGATCTATGTGTCTCTTCCATTGACAATACTACACTGTCCTGATTTATGTAGCTTCATAGTAATACTTTAAATAGGGTAGTGTGATTCCTTCAAATTTAATCTTCTTTTTCAAAATTATTTTGGCTATTACAGTTCTTTCTGTTTTAAGTTCTAGAGTCCTCTTGTCTATAGCTATAGAAAATCATGCAGTGAATATGAATGGAATTATGTTACATGTATAGATTATTTGAGGAACATTGATGATTTTACCATGTTGAATTTTTCAATCCATAAACATGATATACCTCTCCATTTATTTAGGCCTTCTTTGATTTATTCCATCAGTTTCTGTAACGTTCAGTATACAGATTCTGTACTTATTTTTAAAAATTATCTATTTGCTTATGTATTTGACTCTTAGGGACATATTATAAATGTATTGCTTTGGATATTTAAGTTTCCAACTAGTTCATTGCTAGTATATAGAAATATGATTGATTTTTGTGTGGTGACCTTGGAGTGGCAACATTGCTTAACTTATTTACTCATTCTGAGAAGTTTTGTTTGTTTGTTTTTGTTTGTCTTGATTCTTTCTTATTTTCTGTTTGAACAATACTATTATCTGAGAATACAATAGCATTGTGAAAATTTTTTTTCCTCCTTTTCTAATTTGTATGTCCTTCCCTTATTTTTCTTGCCTTTTGAACATATTAGGACTTTCAGTGCAGTGGTGAATAGAAGTGGTGAAAGCTTTCAGTCTTTCAAGTGTGATGCTAGTTATACTCTTTTTTGATAGATGCTCTTTATGCAGTTGAAGAAGTGTCCTTCTATTCCTATTTGCTGAGAATTTTTATCATTAATAGATGTTGAGTTTTGTCAAATGCTGGATATATTTTAAAATGTTCCATTTTTACTATTCTAAGAGTAAAAAAAATCTATTTTGACTCTTTTTGCTATCCATTTTCAGATCAACTTCTCTAGATACATGTAAGTGGTCATGTCAAATTAATCTACTTCCACAAATAGAGCTTTCCCAATTTCAGGCAATGTGGTTCAGCTTCAGTAGGTGCTTTCTTTTGGTCTTTTTCAGAGACACTCGTTTTTAAAATCATGATTTTTTTTAGAGTCCTAATAGATGAGCAAGTAGTAGAAGATTGCACATCTTAGGAATAGTTTATTATTGACTACTGCTGATAAAAATTATGATTTCAAGCATCATTTATAAATTTACTACAATTTGCTGAGTACTAGAAGAGAAGTGCATAAAGGTAAATAATCAAAGAAACCATTCATATCATACAGACTTTTCCACTGTGTGTTTACTTGATTACTTGTTTATTTATGTTTTCTGAACAAAAGAAAGAATATCTAAATTTTTATCTTCATCCAAAAACTAACCAAAAAAAATCAAACTAGGAAGGCCATTCAGTTTTATAAGTTAGTTCATATTTAAGTGATCATTATGAGCAAATGATCATTTAAAAAAACAGCAAAACATTTGTCTTTTTATTTCTGAGTGAGATAGATTAAAAAGGTAATCATATCCTACAGTTTATTTCAAAGTGTCTGCTTTAGAACTTTTTTGTAACTAGCCATCAATTCCAGGGATCCATTTTTTTAAATAATAAACAAATGATATGTTTTAAAAATAAAAGTTAATAGTTCCTGTGTTCAAGTTGTGTTTGAAGGGAAAACATTCTAATTTTATCCTTGTATGAAAAAGGATAAAATTTTCAAAAGTTATATTTTAATTACTCATATGAATATTTTAATTACTCACATGAATATTTTAATTACTCTGCTGAGACCTAAAAATCTACAAGTGTCTGACATCAAATTTTACTTTCTTTCTAGACTTAATGGTTAAGAATTATAAATGTACAAGATAGAATTTGATTTTTAGAATACAGTGTTGGAAAATAGCTGAAAGCCCTTATATTTCTAAATTAAATGATGCTGTAATACATTCAGCTTTTTTGTCTATTTTCTCTTTGTTTTTCTATGTAAATACTGTTATTTTATTTCAGATTATTTGAAATGAGTTTTCAGACATCCTTGGAGCCTGGATAATGAAAATGTTATTTTCTATATTAAAACTAGTGTGTTTTTTATAGTGAATTAGTCATATGTTTATTAAAGGCCAAATGACTATTTCATTATGGTAATTATAAACAGACACAGCCTCTCACATTCCTACCTATTTTAATGAATGAATGCTGGCAGACATTATTAATAAACTCTTGATACGCTGCTACTGATTAAGTTGCAGACTTTTAAATTGTACTTTGTGAAATTCTACAATAATAAACCAACTTTCTTTAGCCTGTTTTTACCACCCTCCACCCTCATTTCTCCTCCTTTGTATATCCTGTTTTTCTCTTCCTCCTCTCTTTCTATTTTTCCCTTACCTTTCTCCCTGCCTTTCTTTCCTTTCCAAAATTCTTCTTTTCTAACTTCCTATTGTTTTCTTTCTTTCATCAGAACAATATTTCGTAGCATTACCATCACCCAGTGCTCATCAAACATGCTGATACATACATAGAAACATGCATAGACACGTGTGCACACATACTCACATATAATTTAAAACAGCTCTTCACTCAATAGGAACTTAAAGTATCTTATTTTATAAGAACTGCCCAGAACTTTGATATTATGCAAAAAATTTTAGATACTGTCCCTATTAGAACAAGGGAAGAAAAGTTTTCCCAGTCAGTCTCCCTGTGTCTAACTGAATAGTGATCCACATCCTATGAGGTCCCACCTAATCAAAGCCATTAAAATCACAAGATTACTTATAATAGCCCTTATATTTTCTAACTAGAGTTTACACTTTCACTTTACATTTTACTTGCTCCTTAATACCCCGGATTCTGTTTTTCTGAAGTGTTCTAAGATACTCAGGCTTAGCTTTTAACTGACAGCAATAATGAGTTGATGCATGTTTTTGACCAATTCAAAAAATGAACTAGATGATTTTAAGTTTAAATGTGGAGTTTCTAAGTAATTTTAGTTTTTAAAATTGGCAAAACTCTTTTGCAAACATTTTTGCTCTTGGTGTTGGTTTCCATTATTACTTTTACTAGAAGATAAAGTTATCCTTAAAGATAGATAGTTTGTTATGGAAACAATTAAGGTGCTTCACAGAATCTGGAAATTAGTAAAAACATGTTAATAAAAAATGTCTGCTACCAATTACTAGTTAAAGTGGATTAGAAGTGAGAAATTAATCTACCTTGTTTACCTTCATCTTTGCATTTATTTTGACAAAGGTCATTTGAACAACAGCAAGAAAAGATTATAGATTAAGAAATTTGTGAGGGTTTTTCCTGTCCCCCAACTTCTAAGAGACAGTGAAACTTAGATAGTAGTTTAAGCTATTACTCTTAACATGTTTTTTCCAATAATAGTTTAAAAAGCCAAATAATTTAAATTATTACATGGGATAAAAAAAAGAGTCCTGTTAGTTTAAATTAGCCTTATTTATAAGGAAAATACATACTGCTCTACATTAAACCTTACCTTGGTCCCTCTGCTTCATGAATTGTACGCTCCTGTGTCACTGATACTTGCATGCTGGATGATCTTGTAGGAACCCATAGCTGCTTCAGAGCACAATGGTGTGACATGAAGTGAGGCAGAAAACAGGAGAACCTTTGTCGCTGAGTCAGCTGCAAGAAGAAGTAACGTGTATGAATGTACAGTATAGGGAAACCTATGAAAGATCTACTCTCTTTTTCGCAAAAGACTCTGTTCTACGGTACAAGGAGAATTCAGTTCTATTTGGCAGACATCCATGTCAGTTTGGAAGCAGCAAAAACAGACACAAAAGCAAGCCTCGTTTCTCAGTGTCTACTCCCACTGCTTTAAGTAACATTTTAATTCTTATTTTTATTTTACTTTGTTTTTAATAACCAGGAAGTAATAGCCCTTTCCCTTGTATTGAGTACAATTTCCATAGTAGGGATGCAGATAAGGATGCACTATAGAGATGAGTCTGACCATAGGTGCCATGCCTGTATTTGTTACTGGTAACATTTGAAGGAAAGGTTTTATATCCCTTAATTGACGAGTGGGTGACTTTAAATGATGTTATATCAAGAAAGGCAAAGAATCCCAGCAGATGATGTAATTATGCTTAAAAATGAGTATTATTAAATAATTCACACTTTTAATATGGAGAAATTAGGTCATTTTTCCACTCCTCCCACAAATATTCAATCTTAATATCTAAGTAATGAAACAACACAGACAGTGTTATCCATCCTGGTACTAACAGAGAATGCCAGTTATGACAGGCTCATTGTTTACTTTAACAGGTAATTTGTGGACCGGAATCATTTAATTGTTCTGAGTACATGATTACATGTCAGCAATTTCCAATTTAATTAAAATGTACAAATTTGAAGATTAAGGGAATTTTTGAATTATTAATCATTTTTCCACTAGGAAGTCTTGTTGCTCTGCAGGAGATTTGTCCAGTGTACAACTATACGTATTTTTTTCCTTCTCTTTCGCAGACAGACAATTTTCCCGCAGAGCCCAATTACATGGGCAGCAGGCAGCAGTTTGTTCAAAGGTAAGGCCTATTAAATAACTTTCTCAGCTTCCCCATTTGCATTCATGTCAAAATTGCTTTGCTAGAGATTACACTTCAGATTCAAACTCGTAGAGACAACACTTTCTCTTCTTTTTCTTTATATGTATTTCAGTAGCTCCACGTTTAAGGACCCAGAAAGAGCCAGCCTGAGAGACAGTGGGCACGGGGACAGTGATCAGGCTGACAGTGACCAAGACACTAACAAAGGCTCCTGCTGTGACATGTCTGTTAGGGAGGCACTCAAGATGAAAACTACTTCAACTAAAAGCCAACCACTTGAACAAGGTGAGTGAAGTCTTCCAATGCTTACAAAGTGTAAAGCTTAAGCAATCATTTTAAACCTCATAGTACTAGAGTTGTAGTTTATCACCTTGGAATGGACCATTGACGATATAGCAAAAGGAGCAGCAAATTCTGAGGTTGCCCCAGACAGAAAGCAATTATTCAATACCTCAGTAACCACAGAAAAAGGAAGGCCATGGATTTTGGTCTGTAATCTTCTTAAGATGAGAGCTTGCCCAAAGTCACTAGATTGTACTTATCTTTATGAACATTTTCCAGCCTTTGCTATTTTGCATTTTATTAAAGGAAAATATAGCATATGTTAGCTAGATATGCACATTTTAATATACTAATATACAGATTAAGATGAATAAATTCAACGCTTTTAGGTGAAATGAAAACTCGATTGGGATTGTATAGCTCTTATCAGTGTTGATGTATTTTTAGTGTGGATTTTAGCTTCAAGATAGTTTTTCAAGAGTCAAATAACAGCTAAACCAGAGTTCTGGCTCCTTTTGATTTATGTCTAAGTCTTCCTGGATAGCAAATAAACATGAACTTGTTTACCCTTATAGAGTTAAAAAAGAAATACTTCTTCATAAATGCATATGTTTTTTGCTAAAAGTCTATCTTCAATTTATTAGTTTGATATGCCTTTTTAAATTAATTTTGATATTTTTATTGTTTCAAACACAATAGAATATTTACTAATGATTCACCCAAAGAGAATTAAGCTAGTCTTAAGTGTGAGACTTAGATGTTGTGAATAAGCTTTTTTTATGTCCAATTATAAGAAATGAAAAGAACTGTTGTATAAATCGAATTTCAGAATTACAAATGCATATTATATTAGTTAATATTAGTTTTCAAAATATTAATAGTATTTAAATATGTTTAATATTTATTTAAATTTTTATGAGAGACTACATTTAAGCTATATGGACATATTTATGTATTCTTCTAAGTCATTTAATGATTGGTGATTCATAAAGAGTAAATTTTTGCCTCTAGTGCAGTCAGTCCTATCACATATGCATCAGCAGATAGAATGCTTTTTAATTTCTCTATTCATGTTGAAATTTGAGTTCAAACACTCACACACATACAGAAATAAATTCATATATATATACATATATATAAAAGTTTCTGCACTAAATATAATTATGCTGGCTTAATTTTAAGGATAACCTCGCAAAAGCCTTCTTTTCTAAGTAATAAGTGCCAGATATGTCTTAGCAACTTTTTACATAACAATGCAATATTGTTTTAAAAATTATTTTAAACAAAAGCTATTTGAATACTTATCTAATATTCACAGTTCCTGCACAGTTGAATGTTTACTTGAAGTGAGTTAAGTGGTCTTGATGGGTTTGACTATGCAATATTATAATATATGAATATTTTAGGCACATTTTAAGTAATGGGTTATTGGATCTTGATATGTGAATGCATAGCCTAACAGACTAATCTATGTGTGTGATAAAGTGATTTACAGGTAATTCACTGGCCACTATTTGTAAAGCTGCATAGAGTAAGTAAAGAGTTTGCATTTTGTCCTATCTTCATGAGAAACTTTGTTAGTTAAAAAAGCCTGCTGCTCACTATTAACTTTTTAATTCCTTTCCATCTGCTGACTGAGCAATGTATTTGATAGGAATGAAAAAAAGACCCCTATAGAAAAGTGAAATATATGTCTGAAAATGTAGTTTATACTGAAAAGCTGTTTTTTCCTATTTTGATATCAAAAAGTAATATCATAGAAAGGTGGCTATTGTTCTTAAAAGAAAATGTGGTTGACACATATTTTAATTAATATTACACATAAAATAATTGCTAGTCTATGAGTGAGAATGCCAGTAGATATATCTCCTGTAAAACAAGTAGTTTCCACATATCCTTATTAACAAACACGAGAAAGTTATGAATCTGAAAGCCATACTTAGAAAGTAATCTCTGAATTTATAGGAGAGAGACTGACTTCTACTTTAAAACATGATTTTGAAGGAGTATTTCATTGATTGATTGACAGATTTGATTCATCAATTCATTTATTTAATAAATGTTTATCAAATGCTTTCAATATGTAAGGAAAGTTAGATTCTTTGGGAACATCAAAAATAAATTTGACTTGAAGCCTGCCTTCAAGAAACTGTATGTAACTAGTTGAGATGGGCGACCTTTCTCTGTTTGGCTCTCTCTCTCTCTCATATCTCCTTTCTCATCTACCTTTATCTGCCATCTATCTCCCTATCTCTCTGTCTACCTCCAATCTGTCTTTCTCTCTCCACCATCTAGATAATCTTTTTGTCTCCCTCCTTCCCTCTCTCTCTCTTTCTTTCTCTTTCTTCTATGTATATTACGCATACATCTATCTATCTACCTATCTAGATTCAGAGGAGGAGACTAGTATTTATTGAGTTTTTCCTACTTACCATAAACTGTGCCAACTTCATTTCAACATTAACATATTTAACCTGCAAACTCTAAGATAGTTATCATTTTTATCTTACATGTAAGAAAACTGAGCTTATGGGAAGTTTATTAACCTGCCAAGCAGGTTGGAATTTTATCTTAAGTCCAGATATGCCCAAAATTTGTGTCTTTTCTGTACAACTTTATCCCCAAATGGGAGAATTAGCTCAAATATATTTTCTGATTCATTGCTATGACTAGATATCAAATAAACATTGAAGGATAAGTTAAAACTTAAGTTCATGTATGCGAACCTTGAGGGAAAACATCAAAATAGGTTATATTCATTGAATTATTCAGTGGTTAAAACATAATATCCTATTTAGTTTTCATTGCACTTATAGATAGGTGACTACTGTTACTCTCACATTTAATAGTTGTTAAGAAATTTTCTCAATGTTCTGTGCTATAAGTAGTGAAGTCAGCATTAGAAATAAAATAGCATGCCTTCAGGGTCTGCCCTCTTAACCAACGCTTTATACTATTCACATAATGAATTGTTTACTCAGAAAAAAAAAATTAAAATGTTTGAAGAAGCAATCAGCCATTGTCTTGGTCAATGTCCTCTATTAATTTATTTGAAAAGCATCATGAGAGCCAATGCCAAATTAATTTAATGCACACCTACAAAGAATAATTTTCTTTACAGATGAAAGAAGATGACAGCCATATTCAAACAATTATCTCATGTCCAAGTTTCATATGTTAACCCTAATTTTTAATGCCTTTTAAAATATCCTAAAAAACATAAATAAATTTCCTTTAAAACAAAAGCTAAACAAAAAGAAACTTGTTTATCAGTCTTTTGCTTGTCCTAAAAATTTATAGTAGTGCCTTAATAGTTTTCAATTAAAAAATCAGTAACATAATTATATTTTATATTTTTATTAGTTTAATTGGCTTCTTTCCCTGTTTAAATTATCTCTATTAAGAAAAATAATGTTCTGTTTTAAATTAAAATACTTCTTTAAGTTAGAAATTAAAATAAACTTTAAAAATAGTCTTCATATTTTCAATGGAACTTTCTATGCTAATAATGATTTTCCTTTGCAAATAACTTAGTCCATTTGAGATTTTATTTTATTAGCTCAATTTTTACTGTTTTTCTTCTCTTTTGTGCTGATAGATTTTTTCCATTTGTTCTGTTCCTGATATTTGTGTATTTTTGCTATCATCAGTTTAAGCATCCCAAATATACAGCACTAGTATGTGTTGCCCATTATTTTAGAAAAAAATATTTTAAAGGATTCAGTAGTTAAATGAAGGTGTGATGTACTGCACTACAGCTGAAGATAGCTTTAAGGATTTTATATTAATAAAACCTATAATAGAAAGAGGTTATTTTAGCTTCTCTTAGTGTGATTAAAAAAAATCTCAAAGAATATGCTTAGTATTTTCTTTTTCTATTTGAGTTCAGTTTTGTGCTCTGCCTCTCTGTTTGTCAATTAGATTTTTCCCCATACATTTCCCATCAAATATTAAATGTAGGTAGGTAGGTTAGTGGGGAGAGAGAGAGAGAGGGAGAGAGGGAGATAATAGGTAAAACAATCCATATGTTTTGGAATGTGTATGGTGCCATAGTAGCAAATTCCTTAGAAAGGCATATATATATATATATATATATATATATATATATATATATATATTTCTATTTAATATGTCATTATTTATCAAAAAATGACACAGAAAATTGACCAAAATGCATTTCATCTTATTCTTCTGATTTTATATTTTGGAATGACAAAAACTAATTTATATCAAGAACTAATAAAAATACATAATGTTACTTCTGTAAAGAAGAGTCACATACAGTTTTATAAAGAACAAAAGTCTTTCAAAAATTTTTGCAGGTAAATTACTCTTTATACCTCAGAATACTATTTATACTTTGACTTCTTTATTTCTATCCATCAGAAACCTTGTAGAGTATTTTGATTGTTAGCAATAAGTGTTTTGTTTTTCTTTTAAAAGACTTAATAAGCTTTCCCCAAAATTCAGTAGTCTCTGTTGATTCCCAAATAATAAATGTGCAGTCTTTATAAATGCTGACTGGTAATTTTTCTGAGCTTGTTATTGATAGCTGTGTGACTGTTCTCAATTTTCCAAGGATAATCAGTCTTCTGATATCTTTATAATTAATTGAAACCAAGTCTTTGAATTGAACTCTGAAGCTAGTGGAGTAGCATTGTACATCGTGAGTACTCACATCCTGTGCTAGAGATTGCAGTGGATGCATCACCAACACAGGATGTAATGCCCCGTGGGGGCCAGATATTGGTCCCTTCCCTGGTGACTGGATTCCAGGACATTTCTGAGCCTCACGAGTTGCTCCAATCAAATTCTTTTTCATTTCTCATCTTATTTAATTGCCTTATAATTTGTTTTATTCTCTTCAATTTTGTGCCTCCCCCGTTCTCTCTACTGCTAGAAAAATCTGACTTCTTAAATTACATTCTGGGTCCAAGACATTTTGCAATGGAATCCCTGATTAAAATCTAATAAAACATAATCAATAGAAAGTTGAGAATAATGGAAATGACAAATAAACTAGGTTTGCTCCAGTGAATTCAGTTTTAAAAGTAAATTGTGTTCTTAAGGGGTGCCTTCACTCTTCCCAGAGGACATTCTAGAAAACTACAAAAAATAAAGCTAAAGAATTGTTTTTTGCTGTCGTTCCTTTTTTTCAAGTCAGTGTTTGAATTTTGCTTGTGGGCTCCATATTCAAAACAGAATTAGGCTAGTTGGAACGACTTTAGTATTTGTTATAGGATTTCAGAATTTGGCAAGGCTCTGAGCCCCACTTCTTCTAATTTTCCTCCTTAATTCACTGCATAATGACTGCAATTTCACCATATTTCTAATTATGTCTGGAAAGGAAACAGTTTAATGTTTGTACAACCTATACTTTACATGAAGGAGATATTTACGAAAGCAATAGTAGGGAAATGGGAGAATGGAAGTTGAGGTCCTTGTCCACTGAAGTGAGGGTGGAGCCATACATTCAGGATTTGGGAGGAGGTTATTGAGACAGAGGGCTGGGATGCTGAACACAAACTTGACCTACCTTGCAATTTCCCCTAGAACTGACCCTGAATAGAAAAGTACTAGCATAGTACTTTTATATTCTCAAGCTTCTGTTCTGTTTTCTCTTCTGCATTATGGTTACTGCAGTCTGAATCCTCCAATCAAGCAGTGTCTTTTCCCAGGCCTACCCGTAACAGGCAACAGCAAATCCACTTCTGTGGAAGCAAGAACATGAAGGAGGTGACCGTGTCCATCCTCTCAGCAGCCATCTGGCGATCTATGAAAATCATTTTTAAAATAAATTTTGCTATAAACTTACTAATAGGAAATTTGTCTTAGGAAGGAAATGGGAGATTACTGCCATATATTAGGAGTGGGAAGGAACTTTGAATATTTAATGCCAGAGAGGAATCATTTACAAATTTTTAGAAGCACTGCTGCTTTATGATTTGCATAAGTGGTATTTAAGAAATTGTATTATTTGCCAAGAATTCATATTATTTTCAAGTCCTGTAAGCTTTTATTAGGCTGCATCTATCCAAGAGCAGGGTAATATCAATTTTATCACCTCCCTGTGCTATCTTTTAGGGCATTCCCAATTCATCTGGCCTTACATTTTACTAGACAAAATATTTCTCAAACTGTGAGCAGTTTCACTTTGTTTTTGCTTACCAGGCTTTGCAACCGTCCCACAGTTCACCTAACTTTAAAAGTTTCAATGACATCTCTTTTCTCGTGTGCAAACATCTGCTTCCAGAATCCAGCATCTGGTATCATGAAAATAGAGAGATTTTATCACCCTCACATTTGTTGCTCATCGTAAAGCCTCTCTAACAAGTGTTGCATGATTTACTATAGACTCACTGTGATTTTGAGATTCTCTTGCTTTTAGTAAGCACAGCAATGACTTTTCCTGAAAGATTCCAATTAGGAAATGTTGGAACAGTATTTCCCAAACTTTTGACACTCATTTTGCCTTATACTTGGGGCAGGGGAACCCTCCCCAGCCTTAGAATTACACACTCTCTCAAATATTCCCAAAAAAAACAGAGGATTTTACTTTTTGTGTTTTTTATAATATAAATAATGACAATTTCTTTTCATTTTTATAAATAAAATTCTATACTAATATTACATACATTTTTTATGAAAGCAGGAATGTGTCCATAAATTCTAAAAATATAAAATAGTTATCAGCTCATCTGTTAATTAAGAACTGTAAGAAAATAATGTTATTAGGTCTAAAACTTCTCCCAGCAATTTCCTGTTATTTCACTTTAATAGCATGTTTAATATTGCAGGTTCTCTATTCTTTTGAAAACCATATTACAAAACATTAGGGTAAGAATCCTTGAAGTATAATTCCCCTATTGTGTAGATAAGAAAACAGATTAAGTGATTTCCATGGGGTCTTCAAGTTAGTGGCAGAGGTAGCACTAGTTCCAGGTTTATAATTTTCTGTCTAGAGCCCTTTCCATCCTTCCGTGTAATTTCTGTGACACATTAATAGAGACCTCGAAGCCTCTGAACAGGTACTTCAGATTTGTCGTCACACTTCTTTTCCTTATTAACTTGAAGATGTCAACTGCCAAGCTTCAGAGCTTCATTCTTGATTCTTTCATATATATTGAATAAGTATTTCACATATTCATATATTTAATATATATTGAATAAAAGCTCCAAAAGGTCAATTAAATGTATCATTCCAGAAGTTAGATACTGACACTACTGGATTATTTATCACTAAGCACTAGGATGTAAATATTTCTTCAATCTGGACACAGTACCTATACCTGTGCTACCTGTGAGTACCTGATACTTTCTTAGTGTGCTGAGGAATGGTGGTGCCAAGAGAGATTTTCAGTCATTCATTCGTTTATTCAATCACTTAAGTTTTCTTCTAATAAATGACTGTGCCCGGGATACAAAGATGCACTAAAGCACAGGCTGGGTCCTCAAGAAGCTCACACTGTATTAAATAAATTGGACATACAAACCATGAGTTTGGTGCAGTGAGAGAGAGATATGTCCTGAGTATTAATGGAGTCAGGAGAATGGAAACCCGGCCCAGATTTGGAGGCTCAAAGAACATTCCTGGAGAAGAACACATCTGAGCTGACTCTTCAAAAAATGTTTGGCTTACTTGGCAGAGTGAAGTTGGGAGAGGGAAGATGATGGGCACTCTCAGAAACATAGGTGAAAGGAAGCAGTGCATGGCAAGCTGCTGTTAGAGGCATGTGAGTAGTGATGTTAAGAGTGGGAATGGCAGGTAGAGACTGGGGAGGTAGGTAGAAGCCCAATGATGGGACCACTGAGAGGCAGCCCTTGGAGGTTCAGGAGGTGACAGTTCAAACTTTCATTTTAAAGGGATGATTTTTATGACAATGTCTTGGGGGATGGGAATACAATTAGGAAGCTGGGCAAGTAATACATGGCAAGGCAAAATGAGGCCTAGAGTGGTGAAGAGGTAGTAAGAATGGAACAAAGTGAAAGATCAAAAACTTCTTTTAGTACACACCACTACTTTTATGATTCTAATGAATTGCTTAGAAAAAAATCATTTGATGCCCAAGTAAATGTAATAGCACTTGAATTATTTAATGCATTTAAGTAAGCTTTTATGTAATATATACCACATATATTAAGTTAACACATAAATATTTGAAACTTTTAGCATTTTCTCTAAATGACCAATGCTTATTTCTATATAGGAATCGATTTAATAAAGAAATTTACCATTCAAGTATGCTGGGGAAGAAAACAAACAAACAAGCCAAAAACTTCAGTTAACCAGATCTTTGAGAAAACTTTCAGAAAGCAGTAAGGTAGTATAAAACTTGCTGTGATAGACATTAGGATTGTGATTTGGATAACTGAGTTCAATTTACTAAATGGTAAAAACAGGGTGAGGTCATCATGGGGAAAACATTTGGGAAGTAAAAAGAGTTTAGATGAGTAACAGAAGAGCCAACTGAAAATTACAGTTTGGTAATGGGAGGAGAGGTGGGGGGTATAAACATAGAAGCCATTGATATGGGATCATACTTAAAGTAAACTGATGACAGGGATTATTGGGAGAAAAGAGAATAGAGTTCAGGACAGAATCCTTCAGAACACAACAGTAAGAAGTTGGAAAGGAGAAAAGTTCAACAATTGTTCAATTTGAATGAGACATAATCAGTATGTTGTGTGACAATCCAAAATCTGGAGACCAACTAGATGAAGTATTTGACTGAAGCCAAGAGTTTTCAGATTTCATTTCCAGACAACATAATTGAGAGCCAAATTAAATCAATTCGTTAAATCAATCTGGACAACTCTGTTTTTATTTAAAACAAAATGATACTGAGCTTGGTTCTGTTTTATGGTTCACAAACTAGTTCTGAGAACAGTCCCAAATATGTGATCTGGCATCACTGGCATTAAATGTATGACTTCCAGAGCTCACTACTTCAAAAAAAGGAACATTTACTTGGAATCATATATTTTTTTAAAATAAATCTATTTATTGCATTGGGTCTTCGTTGCTGTACGCGGGCTTTCTCTAGTTGTGGTGATCAGGGGCTACTCTTTGTTGCGGTGAGCGGGCTTCTCATTGCATTGACTTCTCTTGTTGTGGAGCACGGGCTCTAGACGTGTGGGCTTCAGTAGTTGTGGCTTGTGGGCTCAGTAGTTGTGGCACATGGGCTTAGTTACTCCGCGGCATGTGGGATCTTCCCGGACCAGGGCTCAAACCCGTGTCCCCTGCACTGGCAGGTGGATTCTTAACCACTGCACCACCAGGAAAGTTCAGCAATGTGATTTTCATTGGTGAATTGCAGTGCAAATTATTTCCTCTTATGTTAAAACTCTGTTTATGAATAAGAGAAAGAAAGGGGGAAAAAGTAGCTAAAGAAGGTGGTATTATAGATGGAAAATGCTTTAATTATTCAAGGTATCTGAGTATTAATATACTGAGGTAAATGATCCACCTAGAGGAATTATTGAAGGATTGGATGAGAGAGATGTTATTCCAGTATAATGGGGATGCTAGCTTTAAAGTGAAGATAAACTTTTTCTGTAAAGGAAAGAAAGGAGAAATAAATTTGAAAAGATAAACAGTGATGTGTAGGCAAAGGGAAAATAGTTGTAGGTTCTGAGCTTCTCTATAAAATGGAAAGCAAATTTCATCAATCTCATTATTTCACAAAAAACACGTATTATATAAATGACACTCAGATTTGCAAAAAGCCAGAGGAGCTCATACAATTACCAAGATAATCTATTGCAAGATGAACACCTGTCAAAAACAGATACGGCTATTATTTCGTATTTATATTTGTTAAAAAAATAAGAAATAGGAACATATAATGTATCAAACCAAATGCATTAACATATTTAAATTAACTCCTCTTGTACTTCTCAATTTTATAGCTCCCAAGGAGTCTTTAAAGCTGATGTTTTGATGTGTAGGCCTATAGTATAGATGTTTTCTAGAATTAAAAAAAATTTCAAATTTTAGAAAGATGATGTATTGCATATACCATGTATTATGTAACATCCCCACTGGGAGCTGTACCAGTACTCACAATGAAACACATGATCAGTTTTGTAGAGAAAAGTCTATATATTCACATTAAATTGAATAAATGAATAATATAGATAACCCATGTCAGTTCAAGTCAATTTTACCACTGAATGAATAGCAAAATAACTTCCAGACCTGAAATTTTTTTGGATTTCAAAATGGACAAGAGGGCTTCCCTGGTGGCGCAAGTAGCTGGCAGTCCGCCTGCCGATACAGGGGACACAGGTTCATGCCCTGGTCCGGGAAGATCCCACATGCCGCGGAGCGGCTGGGCCCGTGAGCCATGGCCGCTGAGCCTGTGCGTCCAGAGCCTGTGCTCCATAACGGGAGAGGCCACAACAGTGAGAGGCCCGTGTACCACAAAAAAAAAAAAAAAAAAAGGACAAGAAATTTAAAATTTTTACTTAATTTGCATATTGGAGCTTTTCCTTCCTTAAATTCTTGACAGTTAGTTATACTAATGATGATCCCAGTAGTAACATGATGAAAAAAAAATTATCTACCAACAAGAGAAATGATTTAATCCAGTTTCCTATTAAGTCATAATAGAAATCTGCAGTGGGGGATGTTTTAAATCAAATATAGACAAAAATATTCTATCACCCCTGTAATCATTTTAATATGATAAATATTTACTTTGGGAAGATCACTCAAATGTTTCATCCTGGAACATTTAAATGTTTAATCATGTCATAAGAACATTTTGAGTAGTACTTTTGGGATTTGCAGACAGGGCACAAATGCACTCCCACCTCTGATACAGGGTATATTTTTGAAACAAAATACATATTTCATGGAGATTGATTCATCTGCCCTGGATTTTATTTTCTTTGAGGTTTTGAATATTTATACTGAGGGATGAAATTTTGTTTTGTTTTTGTCCCGGGCCATTTCCTTCCAATTTTAATTACTACGTTTATTACATAATGTCCTTTATATAGACATCTGAACTTTTTCCCCTCCAGGCTAACATTTTTAAAGATATTTAAAAGAAGGATGGCAAGAAAACTTCAGAAAATTTTAATACATGCAGAATGACTTCATGATGTACATAGGTATTACTCCACACTGTTGGAAAACAATAGAAAATAGTTTGAATCTTAAGTAAATATATGTGATATTTTATTTTTTTTTTTACTCATGGAGTGTATTGTGACTCTTGCTCAGGAGTGACTCTCATTACCATTAAAATATGAATAAATTAATACAATGCATATTATTTCAGTACCCACGTATATGACTCTGCCTTCAAGGTGTTTGGTTTTTGAAACTGTCATTCCTCTATCCATCTAGCTATAGTTCCATTTGTTAAATACTGTAATATATGTAATAAATAAAAATAAAATTCTGCTAGAGAAAGGAATAAAGAATTACTTCATGAATTAGATGTGCCTTTAATAGGGTCTTGAAAGTAGAGTAGAACTTACAGGACACAGATGAATTGAGTATTTGAAGCTGAGATAATAGCATGATGACAAGTCATAGCATGATCCAGGACTGACAAATAAGTATGGATATTTTTATTGGAGTATGACATGTAGAGTTATAATGGAGAGAAATTGGACCAAATAAATGGACTAGGGTCAGATTATGAAATACCTTAAATTCCGTACTAAGAAGCTTGAATCTGATTACATAGGCCATTAAAAACTTTATTTTGAGTACAGTTAACTGATCAGAATTTTGTTTTAGAAGATTCAATTAATAATATACCATAGGAGCGCTGGAAATCAAAGGAGCCCAATGGCCAAGACAGATCATTCATCAAATTTCAAAAGGACAGTGGCGTGTTTAATATTTCCTAATTTTTGTATATTATAATGTAATTTAATTGCTGAGCCCAAGAGTTTTTATTGAAATCATTCTGAGCAATAAATGTAACACAAAAGAAAGATTACTCAGTTCAAAGTACCATCTATTTGTATTTGTCAAGTATGATCAAAGTTGATTTTTCTCTTTCATTTTTATTTACAGCAGAGCTGAAAACCCTACCTTAAATATGAATCCTAATGAAACCCTTAAAAGATTATAAATATATAACAAACTGTGTGGACTTATTCAATCGGATAACAAAAGAACAGCTAATAGTTACAGGCAATTAAAAAGAAAAAAAAAAAAATTGAATAGCTACTTTATGTCAAGTACCGCACCAAGCACCTTTAAGCAAGTTTGTCCTCATGGCAAGCTGAGGAGATGTCTGTTATCTTTAATAGGTTAAAAACCTGAGCATAAAGAACTGATGTAACTTGCCCGTAGTCTAGGCCCTCTGCGGTGTAGCAGTTGTCTGCCTGATGCCATGACTGTGCTCTCTTCATTCTAGTTCCATTTCCTTATTTACAGTCTTCAATACCAATGTGAAAAGGAGAGTTCACAGGGAAGTTATACTAATATTTCTAAATTGAAAATAGGGTTGAAATTAGAGTTGAATGAGATTATTTATGCCTAAGTGAACAGAGTTATGAACAGTTCTTCAGTACCATATATAGTCATCTCATTGCCATTATTTTATTATTATTATCTTTGTGACTTCCTCTGCAGCAGTATCTAATACTGAGACTATTGTTTTTTGATCCATATATAGATGATTTGCCTTTACCTCAAATAACCTTTATTTCATTGCTACATATTGTGCAGTTAACCTAGGCACTGGACAGAAGGCACAAAACTTGCCATGCTAACTTGTTGATACCAATTGGAAAATACTTTAATTTCTATATACTTATAAAAGTCACCTTCATATGTGACGGTCATTTTATTAATGTGTGATCACTGTTAAACACAGAATATAACAAGGTAGTTCTAGATATATGGTCTATCTCACCATTCATTTCTATTAAGTTTGATAAAAAGGTACTTTTGCTATTTTTGAGTAATAAATAAAATACATTTTGTTTTTTGAATGCTGTCTGTATTAAACTTTAACATTAGTTTACTTTTAAACCTATGACAAACTACTTAGAGTTATGTTATATACACAAATTTAATCTCACTTTATTCATAATCTACATTTTGTAATACACTGTAGTCCGTATGTTTTTTTTTTGTTTTTTTTTGCGGTACGCCGGCCTCTGACTGTTGTGGCCTCTCCCGTTGCGGAGCACAGGCTCCGGACGCACAGGCTCAGCGGCCATGGCTCACGGGCCCAGCCGCTTCGCGGCATGTGGGATCTTCCCGGACTGGGGCACGAACCCGCGTCCCCTGCATCGGCAGACAGACTCTCAACCACTGTGCCACCAGGGAAGACCCCGTATGTATTCTTAAGAAATGTCACAGCTCTCCAAGTATTTGATCAAAGTTTTTGTTCAATTGAAATGGAGCAGAAAAAAACTTGAATTCCATTTACCTCATATTTTTCTACCCCAAAACTGCCAACACAATTTTTTCTACTTTCTCAAGCCCTCCCAACCAGACCTTATAATTCCAGTTATTGGTACCACCATCTACCTAGTCACTCCAGTCAGAAACAAAGGAACTCCTCTTATTTCCCTTCTCTTCCTCATCCCAGCATGTGCCATTAATTCCTATTGTTACCACAAGCCAAGTCTACTTCTTTGTTTCACCTCTAGTGTATTCCCCTATCAGAGGCTGCCTCTTTTTCACACCACCATACCTTCCCAGGGTAGGTGGTCACCTGCTTCCCTTGCTGTCTTGTTTGAGATGTTAAGTTCAAACATTTCACTCCAATTAAAACTCTTTAATGGCTTCCACAGCGTACTTGAAAAAAAAATTAGACTTTTAACCTTGGCCAGTAAACCCTCCCCTTTTGTCACTCTCTTACTAGCTCACTATACACCAGCCATGGAAGTCTTCTTGCAGTTTCTTCTTTTCTTACTCAAGAAAGAGGCTTCTAGTGTGGAAAGCTTTTTTGCATTAACTTGTCTCCCTCAAGAATCTGCATGCTCTGTGTGCGATGGAGATACTTTTATTCTCCAATGTATTACCAATATTTGGTTTAAAAAAAAGGGTTATCAAGGATTAAAACTACAGATTAAGAAGAAGATTTTAAGGAACTCGAAGTCATTGGATAAATGTTAAAGGATCTTGATATGATAAATAACATGATATTGTATTAATCTTTAGAGAAGCCAGTTCTTCTATAGTTAGAAACAAATCCGACAAACAGTTAATGACTTCCAGTAATTGAATTATGCACATTTAAATTGAATCATCTCATTTACCATGCACAATTTTAAATAATTTTATAAGATAGGCATTGCCATTTCCATTTTGAATAGAGGAAATGACCAATCTAAGGTCATCGAACTTTTATGTGGCCAAGCCAAAATTTTAGCCTAGGGATCTGATTCTAATTTCATTGGTCTTTTCATTTTTTCACAGTAGCAATGGCCACATGAGAAGGAACAAGGTTGTAACCAGTCTAAGTGATAGTGAAAATAAGAGGGAGTCATTGGGATGAAAATGTTTGGAGAATAAAGATCCTAACATCTGGGTAGGGAGTAAGAGAGAGTCATCAAATTTTTCAATGTTAAAAGCTTCCATCATGTCTTAACAATATGGTTGGGCTATTTAATAGTATTGGCTGGCTAAAGCAGCATGCAAAGTACATGGTGCAATAGGAATGGGTGAAAAGAGAAATGAAAAAAGTGAGTACAATCTATTTGAAACATATGATTGCTGTATTTGAAATATGTGACTGCAGGCACTCAAAACATACTGTAATATTGAGGGAAAGATGATAAATTTGGGTTAGCTTTTGAGTGTCCATTATTGATATAGTACTATATATAGAAAAATTAGAGCAAGTAGATAAACTGACATGTTAAGGAAGATAGTAAAGCAAATTGCTACTTTGAAACACAGGAGACAAATCAGTAAAATGAAACCTTATCTTGTGAGTAAATTCAACAACAAAACCTTAGATGAGGCAGGTAAAGATTCCACAGGGCTCAGAAGTGTCCTTCATATTACTGGGCCCAGAGCTACATTTGCAATAAAATAATTAGATTTGAATCCCAGCAAATAGTGTTCATTTATTTGTGAAATACTGATACTGTTGTCCACATACATGTACTGATTTTTAAAATTGTCAATTTATATAAGTCCATCTAAAGTAATAGAGGTGTGATAAAAATAATAATGAAAATGAAAGCTTTGCCAAAATTGATAATAGACAATACTAGGTAAAGGAATAACTGAAAGTACTCATACATTGAATAGTTACTAAAAAGAAGGATAAGTGTACTACTTCAGGGCATGATGTGAGATCCCCTTGAGTTTATACTTTAAGAAGAACATATATTTAAAATAATAAAGATTAAAGAACCAACACTCCAGAAGCCAAAGCTTTCCAGATTTCTTCCTTGAATTTTACTGAGAACACCAGTGCTATGTTTTTGTTCCCTCTTTTCTTCTATAACATATTGAGATTTAAAAAAAAAACTAGGCTACATAAAACTCCAGAGGTTAGGAAATACATCTCCTACTAGATTTGTTTTTGTGAGACATAACTCTGACTTTCTATATTTTGATTATTAAATTTATTTTCTGTTTTATACCCACACATATTTATATGAAAACATACATGAGTTTATATATTTGTATATATATTTTCAAAATTTGAATGACAAAAGCTTAAATTTTTTTAAAATTACACTTAGCCTATATCCACTAGAGTATCATTAACTTCTCCAATGTATTGTAATTGTGCCTGGAAATTGTACCAGGTTACTAGAAACTTGCCCTTGAAATTACAAAATGTATCAACAATATATAATAATGCATTTTCACATAGATTTATTAGCACAAGAGTATTCAAAACCCATTAACAACTTAATTATTTCTATGCTCACGTGACAATATTTTATTAACCATCATTTTAAAACTTTTGAATGTTGAAAAGAATAAAAGAAGCAGCTTTTTAAAAAGCCATAATCCAAGTTATTTGTTTTTAGGTTATGGGTAATATGTTTTTATGAATAGAGGCTACCTATTTTGCCTAATTTGTTTTTGGAATTGTGTTATGAATATAAATATGTACATTCATTTCAGTATATTTATTACTTACATATCATCAGTTCATTTGAACACTCAATACATTTGTTAATACCATCAATGTTTGAGTGATTTGCTATCATTTTCTTCAGATGTAACCAATTTTTCTCCGATATCAATTCAATATTGTTAAACTACTCAATTTTTCTTTAATAATACAGCACAGTTATTAACTCTGGGGGAGAACCTATGTGCCTCACCAATTACTTTAAAAAGAATTCAGATTTCTATTTGGATTCAAAGACATACTGAAGTTCAAATGAGTCAATAGTATGTTGCCATATAAATCCTTATTAACATCTTCAAGGATAAATAGATATGATAGATAGTAATTAGTATGTTATCTATAATTTGCTTCTAATTTATTTAAGGGAGAGTAAAAGTAGTTTGTTCCCTTAGAACTGTTAAGTACCCCTTTATAATTGTGTTTATGCTCTTAATGTGCAATATCTATTAAAAATATTTGACAAGGTAGAAAACTCTACCTAGTAATAATTATACTGATATATAAAGCATTACTGATGATTCAAAGTGGCATATATGTTTTCTACCCTCTTAAATATAGTTTACATGAAAGGATTCAATATTTATTTGTGCCAGACATTGTACATGGCACTAGGGAAAGAAATTATTCATGAAACAGACCTAAGTCCTGATCTTTTGTTGTTTACCTCAGTGGATGTTTGTGTTATTCAAAGCTCTTGGAACATCTAATTTGACTTTTTGTTAATGAAGCATACAAACAAAAGTGTTTTGTTAGTCTGAAAACACACCTTAGATCTACCATATGAAAATCAATGAATATGTGAAAGTAAACTTTAAAAATTAGATGAGATAAAAATGTACCTATCTACAGCTGTGGAAGTTATAGGATGGAATTTTTATTCCCTTCATACAGATAAAAATATTGAGGAATGATATCCTGCATGGAATCCTTGAACAGAAAAATAACATGAGCTAAAAACTAAGGAAATGCAAATAAAGTATGGGCTTTATTGTATCAATATTGGTTCATTAATTGTGACAAATGTACTATATGAATGTAAGATGTTAAAAATAGGCGAGCTGGGTGTGAGACATAGGGAACTCTGTAGTATCTTCTCAATTTTTCTGTAAATCTAAAACTGATCTAAAATTTTTAAGTTTATTTTAAAAATTAGTAACTTTGGAAGAAATAAATTGAGGATACCAAATTGTGCAGAACTTTAGATGTTAACTCAAGTATTTGAGCATTTTTAATGATCAGTAGGAAGCCAAATATGTGGGCAGGAGCCTAACATAATTAATGTAGCTATTTAGGGACACCTTCTTCTACAACTGCACAAATTGTAGGATGGGAGTGGTGGCTTCCAGGAGAGCAATCTGATTCAGTAATTTCCCTATAAAGTGATAAAGGCAGAATTCATGTGGTGGTCAGTGTGAATGGAAAGATAAAGACTTGACACAATACAAATAAGTAATTAACAGTATTTGGCAGTTTATTGGATATGAAACCTAGCAGAGAAACAAAGTCTGGGTGATTTAGAGGAGAGATGTATAACATAATAAACTGAATATAGAATAAGAAAGTAATATGTAGTTTAGACTTAGAAATTACAGTTGCTGGTGTTGTATTAGTTAGGGTAAAAGAAGATATATGAGTTCCCAAGGTTAAAAGAAAGTTTAATCATTTCCTCCAGGAATGTCTTATGGTTAAATAATCTGAAATCTTTTGAGCAATGAACAAGGAATGTCTGGAGTTTTTGAGCCCAGAATGTCACTGTGGTCTGTTTCACAACCTCTTGTTTTGTTTGTTTGTTTGTTTTGCGGTACGCGGGCCTCTCACTGTTGTGGCCTCTCCCGTTGTGGAGCACAGGCTCCGGACGCGCAGGCTCAGCGGCCATGGCTCACGGGCCCAGCCGCTCCGCGGCATGTGGGATCTTCCTGGACCTGGGCACGAACCTGTGTCCCCTGCATCGGCAGGCGGACTCTCAACCACTGCGCCACCAGGGAAGCCCTCGCAACCTCTTTTTGTCATGATAATGATTGTGCTTTTATTTTAAATGTTAACATTTTCTCAGAAGCACATAGTGAACTGTAACCTCTTAATGGATAAACTAAGAATTAGAAGTAAAATAGGAAAATTTCCAGCTGCCAGATATCTCTTAATCAGTAATCTGTAATATGTATTCAGAATATTAATTAATGGTTATAATAGAAGTCTAAGCATGGCACATTGCTCCAATTCCAAATTCATTTGACAAAATGAAATTTTTGCTGGTTAACTTTTATTTTATTCTCATTTACATTTCTACCCTTGAATATTAAAGGTAATTTTATGTTCTGTATTTCATAAGTGGAAAATAAATTACTTCTGAAACTTTTAAAGAAGGGTAAATGGTTGGAATTATCAAATTTGAAAGTGACCCACAAAACACCAGTAATGACTTGAGAGAGAGCACTGAAACATATTCCCATTGTGTGGAACAGTCCCCTTGATGTCAATGAAGGCTCCTAGAATGTTTCTGTAGGCCTTTTGAAGTCTTCACATTAGAAATACCTGTTTGATTAAACACAATCTCAATTGGATTTAAATTTGCATTTTATAGACTTGACTGACTCTTTAGGGTCATTCTTATTGAAAGAAACCAACTCTTCATTAACAAAAATTCTAAAATTGTTTCATCGAAAGAATAGCTATGCAGTAGTTCTCTGGGTGCGGGAGGGGGTTCACATTCATTGTTGATGTGTATTGTGCTTTTCATTTGGATTCAGTAAAGTATGACATAATTTTATGATTAAAATGGATAAAAGATGTATACATTTGACTGCTACTTTGACCATGAATACCTGAAAAGAATAATGGGATTTTTGTCCACACAAGAGGATGGGTTACAGACTCTCTTGTGGTGCACTGTTCCCTTATATACCACCATTAGTATGTCTAAGGCTGAATCTGTGGAGGGAACCCCCTCAGGGAGGGAATCCTGGAGCATGATACATTATTTTCCCTAATCAGGTTAAATATAATCAGGATGGTTGAATCCCATGAGAGTATTTGGTCAGGATAAGCTGTGTAGAGAGAGATTGTTCATTTAGATCACTTATAGTGCAGTGGGGTACAGACAGCTTTGGAAATTTTTCCTTTGCTGAAAAAGCTTAGTCCATTCACTCCCCTACCCCTTTTCCATTTTCTCTGAAATCTTAGAGGTCATGGGCTTCTCTTTTTGCACAATTAGGTAATTAGTGTATTTATTTATTTATATTTTCTCTTTTTTTTAATTTATTTTTTTATTGAAGTATAGTTCATTTACAATGTTGTGTTTAATTTCTGCTGTACAGCAAAGTGATTCAGTTATACATATATATGTATTTCATATTCTTTTCCATTATGGTTTATTATAGGATATTGAATATAGTTCCTTGTGCTATACAGTAGGACCTGTTGTTTATCCATTCTATATATATTAGTTTGAATCTGCTATTCCCAAATTTCCAATCCATCCCTCCCCCACTCCCCCTCCTTCTTGGCAACCAAGTCTTTTCTCTATGTCTGTGAGTCTGTTTCTGTTTCATAAATAACTTCATTTGTGTCATATTTTAGATTCCACATATAAGTAATATCATGGTATTTGCCTTTCTCTGTCTGACTTATTTCACTTAATATGATAATCTCTAGTTCCATCCATGTTGTTGCAAATGGCATTATTTCATTCTTTTTTACGGCTGAGTAGTTTTCCATTGTATATATATACCACATCATCTTTATCCATTTATCTGCCAATGGACATTTAGGTTGCTTCCATGTCTTGGCTATTGTAAATAGTACTGCTATGGACATAGAGGTGCATGTATCTTTTGGAATTATAGTTTGTCTGTATATATGCCCAGGAGTGGGATTTCAGGATCATATGGGGATTAGAGTTCTCTTCTACATTTTCACAGGGCAGGGACCAGGGTGAGGTCAGTGAGTCAGTTGCCTGAGGCATAGAATTCAAGAGGGCATCAAAATTCTCAGGAATCCAGGTAAACTATATTCGAATGGAATACTTTTCAAAAATCAAGATTCAATACACAAACCATGATGAACAAAATATCAAAATTTTACAGGTCAATGCCATGCTGAGGCATCTTAGAGCCTGAGGCTAAAGGAAAAAATATGCTCCTTTTAATAGACACAAACTCATCAGTAGTATTTTCAAAAGATACCTTTTTGCTTATTTCAATTTTTATTGAGAGAATTACCATATTTGACCATTTCTCCTGTCCAAGGGATAATTTTGAATTAGCTTAAGCTGATGTAAAATTATAATAAATTAGGTTTGGGTATAAATAAAATGTTTAAATTAAAAATAATACTGTGAATTTTTATACACCAAATTTTCAATTTTTCATTATTTTTTCAACTACTTTAATGTTCTGGGAAAATTCACCATTGAAAAAATACACAAAATCGTGTATATTGGGGTGCACAAGTTTTCCTTTCCTTTTGCCTCAGGCTTCAATATGGCTCATATTGAATATGGCTGATACTGCTTTTTCACTTGCTTAGTTCAGAATTTTATATTAGTTAACTATTCTTTTTTTTTGAATTTTATTTTTTTTATACAGCAGGTTCTTATTAGTTATCTATTTTATACATATTAAGTAGTTAGTGCATTTAAAAGTTCTTTGGGAAAAGTGTTTTTATACAGCAAGTATAATAAACTTTCCATTTTTGTACTAATCAACACTTAATAACACAACTTTTATTTATCTATTTTTTGGTCAGGGAAAAGCAAGTTTAGTGACTATTATACCTGAGGCTGATCTTTCTCTTTAGTTCAAAATTTGTTTTTATTTTTTGCAAATACTACTGACATTTAATTATCAGTTACAGTTGCCTAAATATTTGCAGAAATGTTGTATATTATATAAAGTTGCCTTAATATATCATCAAATACACAGGAGACTTGAAACTTTCTACAACTTCGTAATGGATGTTAGGTCAGGACTCAGTATACTCTGTTTTAGTCTTGGTTCAGTAGTATACCAGTTGCATATATGTGTCTTTGACTCTGACCTTAACTTGCTGGTTCTTAAATGCCTTATCTATAAATGGAAGGACCAAACCAGATTATCTCTAATATACCTTACCACCATATAATGTTCTATTATACACAGACATAAGGAAACTGAAAAGTTTTGCCACTGTAAGACTGATTTTGCAGCCTCTACTTGAATTCTGATGATTATTTTCTCAGTATAAAAATATGATTAATTTTACATAGGAAATAGCAATAAGAATTCTTTAGACAGAGAATTTATTTGTACCATCACAAATTCTCAGCAACCTTGTTGTTGCTAAATGGTAAGGACAATGACATATTAATAAATATTTCTGAGCAATAAGGTTCATTTACGTAACACGTTTTTACTGAGTATTTATAATAAGCCAGATACATTGTAGAAAGAGTAGACAGGAGTCCTCATGGAGAATATGGCTTTCTAGCCACCATACAAAAAAAATGGGGCAGTAGAGCCATGAAGAAAATGAGGAAGTACAGCCAGGTAGCTCTCTGGAGAAGAGTTCCAAGCAGAGAGAATGACCAGTGCAGTTCCTGCTAGTCTGATGTATTGAATAAAAAGCACAAATTCCAACACGGCTAGGGCAGAGGAGGTGAGTTTGAGGCAAAGGATGTGGCAGATAAGGAGGAGAGAAGATGGTAGATGGACAGTATTAGGACCATGATGGAGAGGACACAATTCCTGCTTATTTATCTTACTGATGATGCTTATGATCTGTTTATTGAAAGAATCATTGAAATAGGGTTCTCTTATAGTAAAATACAAAACTTTTGTGGAAATTATAGATTATAATGAAACTTGCCTGGAGATTAACTTTGTAAACATATTTGTATAGTTTCTCGTTAGGTGTCTTTGAATGTATCTGTCTATCTCTATTTCTGTCTATATCTGTATCTATACCTATATCCCTTAACACCTAGCAATATATATTGAACAAATCCCTGATCACTTAATTTCTTCAAAATAAGTAGTCTGATTCATCTCAGCATTTAAACTCAAAATTCAAAACTCTGGTTGAACAATTCTTTATTGAAGCATAATTCTATTTTGGGAAAATTTTATGTAACACACATACACACATATTTTATAAATATTTTAATAAATAATGGGCTATTTCAGTGATCTCACGGGCAACATACTGTTGAAGATATCTTTTACAATAATATCATTTATTATTTTCCTAAGAAGTGATCCTAGGAGCAAATTATTGTTTCAGAGAATATAAATGTTTCTTAAAGTTCTTGATAAAAAATAAAACTTTATAGGATTTAAAATAAAATTAATAAGCTATAGATTTCTCAAATTTTTCACATGCAAAACCTGCCCATTTTCGATGATATCCATAAAGGAAATATTCTGAAGGAAATATAACTAGTTTTTCATATTTAACTAGGTTTCAAGAATCATGTATGAAAAAATAATTATTTTAATTTTTAGACCAGCATCTTAACCATATTCCTGCTGTTTTTTTTTATTATATTGTTTGTATTATTTGGGCAAAAATGTTTTCACAAATTAGTTTTAAGAATTATTATAATATCAGCTTAGTGTAATAGAATTTAGGGGATTGTGTTCAAAGGTTCTTTATCCAATTAGAATGTAAAGAGATCATTGAATGAAATAAGAGACTTTAATTTTTAGATACGGCAGTTTAGAAAACCTAAAATTGTTACCATAATATTCTTGAAGGAATATACCTTGTTTTATCAAATTATGCAACTGAAACTGAATGAAAAAAGTGAAGATGACTAAAATCATTAAGTTTTAGTAGGTGAGAAATATATTTAGTATGATGTATCTACGATCAGAGAATTTGACTTCTGAGTAAAACTGAAAATACTCCTTGGTAGACTAAAAAATGATTCAATGCATGAGCCATAATACAAATCCTTATAATACATATCCAAATAGCATCATTTATGTGTGATGTGTAAATTGTGAAGTCTTTACCTCTTACCAGATACAGTCTTCAAAATAATCTAACCAGAGCATGTTCACTAATTGCATTACTCTAACTAGCTATATTGTATGCCCTTCATTACAGGTATAGTATAACTATATAACCTTTGAAAATGGTGTCCCTTGTGATTTTTAAATGCAGTATCAGTATTTTGGCAGAATCACTTTTTAGGCAGTTAAGTTCAATTCATTTGAGTTAAAAACTACATCTTCTGAAAAAATGTCTGCAATACCCTTTTAATTTTCATCTTCTCTTTCTTATTGGAGTTATAATAAATTAATTATTCTTTGGTGACTACTTGCCAAATCATTAATCAAAAATGTTTCTCAAATTGAATACTGAGAAATTATGGGCAAATATTTAAATATTACAGCAAAATTCTATTAAATGAATAAACTAGAAAGAACATGAAAAATATTTTGTTCATTTGAAATGAACTTCATTCACTCATTGATTCATAACCACTTTAATAGCACTTAGTGACAGAATTTAATGGGATGACCATACTATTTACTATCCAATATGGCTCATTTTTTCAGAATGAAAGGGGCACTTTTAATGCTTTACTGAGAAGATTTTTCAGGACAAATATGAATTTATGGTCAGCCTAATATACAGGATTTTTTTAAATAATGGGATAAAAAGTGATTATGTAGGAAAATCAAAATATAAGTAGAATAGAGATAAAAAATTGAGAAGTAAAAATTGTTCTATTTTGCTCCTCTATGATTATTTTTTTAAATGTTGATGTTTTCAACATTTGCATTTTAATTTTTAATCAGAATAATAGCTTTTTTGTTACTCATAGATGTAGAATGTGTACACATCAATTAAAAGTTTAATAGCTTTACAAAAAGCTTTACACATTTCCCTATGTCTTTAGAAGTGAAAATGGGTGGTTTGAAAGGGAATCCATGAGAAAAAAAATTATTTAGAATTTAATTCATAGATAAAATGGCATGTCTAGAATAATTTTAGCTGCTACCAAAGTGAAAGTATATTGTCCTTACATAGTTTGTCTTTGCCTAAGTCAATACACATATTAATATTATGCCAACTAATAAGGGTAATTTATTTTTGAATTAAAGGCAAACATTTATTTGAATGCATATGAGACTTTCTTTGAATATATACTATAGTTTATTAAATTTTAATACAAATAAACCAATTTAAGGTGACTTATTGTTTAATAAATGCCAGTGAGAACAGGAAGTTAAAAGGCTTATAAAATTCAGGAAGATAATTTCAACTTGATAATATTTCATGATGAAGACTGATAAAATTTTCTCTTATGATTTTGCTTCATCCTCTATTTTATTGTATCCAGACATTGATATTTAGCATTTTTATGTTTTGAATAACAGTTTTATGCTTATTGCTAAATTGTCTGCAATTTTATGGATACATAAATGAGAGATCCTCCCTTTCTCTGCCATGCCCAGGAAGCATGCTGGCAGTTTTCATTTCCATACATCAATTGAATGTTTCTTTAACTAGCTGCTCTCTTGGTTTACCAGCAATTAAATTTCTTTGTATTAGTTTACTTTTAACTATTTTAGTATTATAATATCTTTTGAGGTTAACTAGGCTGATATTTGGTAATCTTATTTACATTGAAATAAGATGTTCAAAGCCTTTTATTAAAATGAGTTAAAATAAACCATGAACTGTTTCAGCTACTTCTAGAGTAACTTAAATATAACATTTTATTTAATATAAAAGAATTACTTCTGAGAATTCTAAAATGATGTATGTATTTCATACCTGTTTGGAACATCTCTAAAAATAGCAGTATTAGATGATATAATCTAGAATGGAGGGGAAGAACACAGGTTAACTTGTATTTTAACATTCACTTATTCTAGATTATTACTTTTCTATTTTGTTTTATTTTTAGACCCCTTTTCAAAGAGGAGAAAAAAAACCTTTAATTTTTCCAACTCAGATTATAAAAGTAAATCTCACTTTCAAAATGACTATTTCAAATTGAAAAATATATATACATATATATATATATATATATATATAAACATATATTTGGCAGTAAGGTGATCTGTATGATGCAGTCTGAATTTACATGAGCTTGTTTTACAGTCAAATTATTTTATGTTCATTTCTCTCATAAATAAACAGATATACGTTTAAGAACTTTAAGGATTTCTTCAGTTGAAGAAATAGTGTCATTCAAATGTATTAGCTTTCCCATAGCCAAAAAGAAATCCATGCTGCAGCTTGGATTGAGGCTACAGTTCCTGACGCTTCATCTCAAGGGATGTGTCTGTTGTCAGCACTTCCACTTTAAGATATTTCCACAATTTTCAGGTACCAAGAAAGCTAGTGCTCTTAAAGTAGTAAAGGTGAACACTGGAATTCAGATCGACATTTTCTTCTATTTCAATATGATAACTCATTGCTAACTGAAATAATATTTAAAGTAATTTTTTTAAAAAAGAAAACATACATTCACTTTCATATTTTCTCAAATAATATTCAAATTTCAAGATTCAGACCTACTAAAAATTTTGCATTGCTTTTTCATATTTTATTTTTTTAAGTTTCAGCATATTACTAGAGGAATTGCAGGTAGATCAGAGTGGATTCTGTGTATTGTATTCAGCAATAGTGAATGAAATCAAATTGCCCAAAAACACTTGGATTTATTACTTTAAATATGGTGAGGAACACAATACTTCAACATTGGTAATTGCTTTATTTAAAAATTTTCAGCTACACAGAAAAATCTTTTAAGAAGGGTTAAACTATTATATGGCACTTTATTCCAGTCAAATAGTACTTTTCTTAATTATATAAGGTATTTTATGCTGCTTTTCTCACATTTTGTGATCTCTTATTGTCTTTGGAAGGTGTACATGTCAGAGAAAAACTAACGCAGTTTTATATATCCCTGATTTAAGAAGAAAACCTAAAAAACTATTAAGTTTTTGCAGTTTTATATCCAATATTCTTTTATAACAATTCAAGCCATGTCTTCAGAGACCAATTAAAGTCAAAATAGTCTGTAAGAATACTTCCAATTTATAAACTGTAGATACATAAATTTTAGAGATCATATTGCAGCATTCAGTGAGTTTTTTTTTTAGGCAATCTACATAAAGAATGGCATATCAGGGAGGTCCAGATAATTGATGGCAACAGGTCTTGGATATTTCTTTCTTTTTTTTTTTTTTTAGGAGTTTATTAATTATTTATTTTTGCTGTGTTGGGTCTTCGTTTCTGTGCAAGGGCTTTCTCTAGTTGTCGCAAGCGGGGGCCACTCTTCATCGCGGTGCGCGGGCCTCTCACTATCGCGGCCTCTCTTGTTGCAGGGCACAGGCTCCAAACGCGCAGGCTCAGTAGTTGTGGCTCACAGGCCTAGTTGCTCCGCGGCATGTGGGATCCTCCCAGACCAGGGCTCGAACCCGTGTCCCCTGCATTAGCAGGTAGATTCTCAACCACTACACCAGAGAAGCCCTGGATATTTCATAGCCAAGTTTTAAGGGTTTTTTTCCAGATCAAGGTAGATGCAAAATGAAATCAATCCTACCTTGATGTGGCAAAAGTTGACTCAATTATTAAGATGGGAATGCTAGAAGTAGGTAACCAGTCCAAGTATATAAATCATATGCTATGTTGTCTCAGCAAAAGATGTTTGTTGTTAAAAATGCCTGAGGGAGAAGGGTTATTTCTGCAATAGATTTTAGGGCACAATCTAATTGCTACATTATAATAGCTACCTTCTTATCTGTAGAATTATGTCAGCAATGCCTTGCATCTTTACCATAGAGAACAATTGTTAGAATCCAATAAATAATGAATATGAAAATGTTTCGATGAGAATGAAGGATTTTCTTCCTGTTCAATCTTGCTCTTACATGCCAGGATTTATCGTTTGAAAAGTGTATGTCCAGTATTAGGAAAAGTGTTATGAAGCATTAGCTAACTCAGAATTTAGAAGCAAGTTTTTAACCTTCCAAAATGAAATCTGTGCAAATTCATGTATTGTTGAATAAACACACTTAATACTAATTTCAGTCCCTAAAATAAAATCTATAATGGTAAATTTATATTTTTACATGTCCTGAAATGAAATCTCTCCTCTTGAGATCAGCATTTGATTATTTAAAAATTTTTAACCTTTTAAAAAAAAATTTGCTGCAAACTGAAAAACAGTAACAATATATAGTAGTATAATTGCTCCATTTTAATAGAGTCTATTTTTCCACAGTCCTCAGAGAGCTCCTATATAGGCCATGGCCAGATGTATCATTCTAGAGTATATTAATCAAGGATCTGAATCAGGATGACAACTCCTGTGTGTTGAAAGAGCTGGGTCAGCATGTTTCTGTGATTCCCTGATGTGAAATAGAAAGATATTGGCCCTTTGTGCTATATAGACTTTAGTGTTTTCTATTTTATTAACCGCTTGATTACTGCTAAGTGTACCTGCTAAGTAGGACACATTTTTTTCCAGTAAGTGAATGTCTTATTGTACAGTTGAATATAATTTTTAGAAAAGTTTTCCACTGGCTGCAAAAAAGTGAAATAAACTATGTTTTTCCTTTCCAAATACATTAAAATCAAGTGTGTGGAAAGCAAGGGAAAGTTGAGTTCCCTTTTATCTATTATAGAATATCTGGTATAAAACAATGGCTCCAAGTATGTTGATAATTTACATCTTAAAAAATTAACTAACTCATAACAAAGAGGGACATGATGGGGTTTAGTTTGTTTGTAAGTCATTGCCTCTTATTAGCAATTCTAGCCTAATTCCTAGAATCTGACACGCTGCCAGAAGCAGAGCTTTTACGTAAAAACATACAAGATAAGGTTGAGATTACAAATAGAAGAAAAGTAAGAAAGAAAGAAAGAAAAAAAAAGAAAGAAAGAAAGAAGAAAGAAGGAAGGAAGGAAGGAAGGAAAGAAGGAAGGAAGGGAGGGAGGGAGGGAAAGGAAGGGAAAATATTGGTTTCTAAAAGTAAATTATGTCTTCAGGGGAAATTGTATTTACTACAATTATTTTGAGGAAAATAACCCATTATTAAGTTATAGTCTGCTGATTATTATTTTTCCCATCAAAGTAATCTTCTCTGCAGTATGGTTAATTTTGGATAGAAAAATGAGGTTAAATTTAAGAATTATGAACCAGTGCATTGGAATACATATCTGCCATTTACCACCTTCTCTACTTTGTATCCAACCCTTTACATATATCAACACTGTCCTCACAGATAAATACCTCTGTAATTTAAATGTAAATCTCAGGTTACCAAAGAAGAGATTATGGCTCAGCAATTATTCTTGTACTTAAGTCTGCTCAAGATATCTGTTTTGTTTCATGAAGAAATAGACATGAAGCAGAAAGCCTGGGTTCTGGCTTATTTTTGCCACTTGTCCCTTTAACTCTAGATTTCAGGGCTGTCTTTTGAAATTCAGAACTAATAACAACTGCCCCAACTTCTTTAAAGATGAAGTTTAATGTATTGATGTATGTAAACACAGTTTAAACTCTATACATATATGATGTTATTATAACAACTGTTCTTAGCAAGAAATAGGAATAGATGGTTGATTTTTATATTTTATTTTTAATTATTATTTTGGTTTTCCAGACCTGTTAGCATTTTATGAAAATACTATCTTGATTCTAGAATACAAAAAGAAGACCAGAGATTGTATAAAATTATTTAAATCTTCAGTTTTAGAGGGCCAGATTCTCCTTACTTTATACATCTTCAAAACAGTAACTTTGCAATTTTATATAAACGAATTGTATTTAGTCCTAAAATTTTAAGAAATAAACCATAAAAACTGAACGGAGAAACATATGAAAATAGAATATCAATAGAAAATGTCAATGTTACTATATATAGATTATTTTAACAAAGGAAAATATACATATATACTTTTTGTAAACAAAAACATGAAAATAATTGGACTGTTTTTAATTGCCTTAGAATTATTTGTACTCTATCTTAAACTGTATCCACCAAAATACACTACATATTTCAAAGCATTAATAGTGACATTTAAATTTATTTTTCTCATTTACACTGGGTAATGGAAGCTAGCAGTTCTCTATCTTAAGCAAAGTATAAGATGTTACACATTTTGAGTATTAACATTAAAGATTAGATAGGAATTATAAATTGAAATTCATGATAAGGAAAAAAAATTCCTTCTACATGGCAGTGAAACTGCTAAAGTTTTTTATGTTGTTAGTATGAGAAAGGAATCAGATATGAAGGTTGGCAGTGTTTTTACCTACTTAAATTCCTCCCACATTCACAGTTGATTGACACTCTCAACAAACTGATAATTGCCCACTTTATTTGTTTAAATAATTCTTAATTTTTTTTGGATTTTAAAGTAGACTTGAAGAAATCATTAGGAAATACTTGCATCAAGTGTAATCATTTGTGTGTGATATTTTATCATTTATTTATCTATTTATTATTAAAATTCTACTTTTTTAGAGCAATAATTTGATTTTTTTTTTAAGATGGGAGAATCCATCTCTTAAGGAGACAGTCTCCCATTTTTTTAGGCACCTGCTTACATTTTCAGATGGTTCTCTCCCCATTGAGCTGTATGTACTTATTTTTATTAAGTGAAAACCCCATGAATACAGGCTCATTTTCCACTCTTTCTAGAATGTAATGGCTATACAGAGTAGTTCTTATTTATTCATGAAATAAAATGATTTTTATGCATATTAGCCATATTGCAGAACTGCAATTTAGCAAAATTTTGCATGAGTGTTTTGTGCTAGAAATCAAAGATACTTTTTTTATTCCTGAAGAGATGTGAGTTTTTTAACCTACCTTTTTAGATTTATGTTAGTTAACATGTTTAACATCTAATATATACAACTTATATAGAAAAAATGCAAAGATCTTGCCAAACAAGCAAAATAGGGAAAATCATGTTAAAAAGCTAGTTGTCTCGTATTTCTAACATGAATAGCTTTGTTATCTTCTATGCTATATATTTAGGTTTATTATAACATGTTCCTACCAAAAGTGAACTATGAAAAAGGTGTTACCAAATTACAAGATGATAAGAATGATTGCCTTTATATCCTCTTACATAGTATCAAAGTCAAATATTCTAGAATGTTGTTTTTTAAAAAAAGTCGTATAATACTAATAATGAAATGAAACACAGAGTCAATATGTTTAGCATCCTCATCCTATAGCTCAAAACAAAAGTGATTGTTTTTAAGTCTACAAAGAGAGTTGGAAAAGGGGTCAGAATCAACATAGAATCAAGACTCTAAGCCTGGGGTACTTCAGATTAAATGAATTTAAAATATCTTTTGTTATATGAAATCAAATAGATAATAATTCTACTTTGGATTTTCATCATTCTTTTAAGTATATTAAAATATAGTTGAGTATTCCATATATTCTTCAGTTTCTTCCATGGATAAATGAGTCACAGCAATGGAGCATCTAAATTCAATGACACTAAACACCCGTAATCTTGGTAAAGCAGTAAAATGTATATTTTGGGGTAACAGTGTACACAAAGATTTCATCAAGTGGATTTTTACCTTGACCTGATGTATTTTGTGACATCATAGACAGATAAAATGTTCTGAATTTATTGAATTATTGCATTTCTTATATAAAAATTGGAGAGACTATATAGAGGGAAACATATAAAAAGAGGAGAGGGTTTTTTGTTTATTTTATTTATTTTTTAATAACAGAAGATCCTTTGTTCATATGCTTATTTTCAGAACCATTACTGGGAGATAGATACTTGTGGGAACAAACTTTTCTTATTGACCCGTTAGAGAAATTGAGGCTACAGAGCATATAGATGTATAGAGTCACAGTTTTGAAGTGAAATCAAGGTTCAAATATTGGTCTTTAGTGGATTATAAATATCATACTGCTTTAATCTTCCTGATAAATTGATGCTGATTACAGGGTTCTGATAATTATTCCTGCTCACATTATTGAAAATACCAACAGCATATTATGTTTTCCACAATTTCAATTAGTAATTTTGAGCACTATGCAGTGAATTAAATTTATCTGTTTTACAGAAATCATTGAATAACGTGACCCTCTTGAAAAATATTACATATTCTCTTTCATTCGGAAGCTGATTCTTTTAGGTCATAGAGATAAAATTATCAGAGTTGTTGCCTTGCAGAAATGCCTTGAACACTGCCAAAGTCGGCTTTCAGAGCTAAAGATCTCAAATGAGAGGCCACCTTCATGTTGTAGAGCATATATTTCTGAGGATAAACAGTGATCTTTAGCACCTTGTAGAAAATCAGTATGAAATATGCCAGCTAACCATTTTATGCCAACAATCGAAAGGCAAAAAGAATAATTAGAAAAGCCTTGACATCTTTTTTCCCCCACTCTGATTCATTTCTATGTAAGCAGAGCTCCATTTTGACAATTGTTTAGCTCAAGGCACAGATTTGAAGTAGTAGAGATAATGGCAGATTTATTAGATTAACTTTTGCCGGGATATTTTAGTGTCCTAGATGATTACTGACCATCGTACATCTGAATGGTTTCAGCTTGTATAATTGTAATGTGTGCATTCCCTTGCAGGCATTGATGCTGTGTCAAAAGAGATATTAGAGGTCTATATTTAGTTATGTTTCATTGATTTGTATTTTTAAGGTTTGTGTCTGCGTGTGTGTATGTGTGTGTGTGTGTGTGTGTGTGGAATAATTAATATCTCTGGTTTGTTTCTTCCCCAAATTAATAAAAAAGGGCAAAAGTTTCTTCCTATTAATTTTCTAAATTTTAAAGAAACTATTCTCTTAGCTATCTTTCTAAATTTAATTATTTATCTGTCATTCTTTGATTACTCAATTGAGCACCATCAGAGTTCCTTCATCAAATTTGCACTTTATAGTTCTCCCTTCATTTTGTATGATTAATTGACACCGTCTCTTTGCATACTTACATTTTTATTCTGGATCTGATGCCTTTTTATCCTTCTTTTATTTTTATATGTTGTTCTTTACTATCTGCCTTCTCTATTAGATTTTTTACAAGACATGTTTTTATTACTACTTTTTATAACTTTTAATTTGATTTAAAGCTTTTTGATTAGTTTAATATTTGATACAGATTTTTTCAAACATTCCCCTGATTTTGTTCATGATGGTGCCTATTGTTTCTCACAAAAGCAATAAAGATTTTTCTACTGCATTTTTCTGTGTACATGGATGACACATATTTTAATACAATCAAAAAATGTACAATTATTTCCAATTTTACAAGATAAAGATTCATATTATTATCTAGACAAAATGTTGATTACAGATCTCAAATAAAATTTTTGTCATATTTTTAAATAACCTTCTTGGAACAAATCAAAGGATTCTAAACTTGTACTTTCTTTACTTTCTGGGTAGGTTATCATATGTCACGGCTTACTCAAAATAATCTCTGTCTATACCTGTTGTCCAGGCATAATTATTAATAGTGGACTCTATCACTTTCAGAGATATCCTAATGTGGGAAAAGAACTGTACTTGGGATCAGGAGAATAGTTTTTATTGTGTCACTACCTATTCTGGACCTCAGTTTTCTTGCCTGGAAAATGAAGACTTTTTTTGAATGATCTCTAGAATTCCTATCATTCCTAAAATATAAATTATCACACATAATTACATCTCCTTTGAGATTTAAACTGCACAAAGATTGTGTATACATATAAACAATAGTTGCAACGAAAGAAGCTAAGATGAATATGCTTGATTTAAGAGATGGCCTGATTGTAGGAGTGAATATTTGCTTTCTTTTGCTTAGAGTTATGTTGATATTGTCCAAGTACCTTTGGAAAATATAAAATAAATTTATTAATGTAACTATCATTCTGTATGCGAGCAGTCAGTCATACACATGGAAACCTGAACTAGATCCAAGGAAAAGTTGAGGCCAAGCAATTCTATAAATAGAGTTCTTTCCACAATGTTCAATTAAGAGTTAAAGAGATGTAATTTTTTTGTGTCACCGTTTCTTTGAATGTCAATAAACCATAAGTAAACAATGAATAGAAGGCCAAACTAAAAATAAATCTCCCTCATTATTTAATTCCAGTATTAAAGATTTAGTGGAAAAGAATTGTTAAAATGGGATTTAGTTTACTAAAAAAAAATCAAAGAAAGCAAAAGCTAGCATCACTTTTTCTGTAGTTTATTAAATTACCTTGTCACAGGTTTGCTTTATCTCTTTTGACTCCCTGATTTTTGTCATGTAAATCGTAAAAGTGGAGGGTGGGGGAAAAAAACCTGTATTGTAGACATGGGACATTCATTTTAACCTCCAGAAGGTCTGCTTCTAATTTGCATGTGGCCCATGTCAAATCCTTCACCTTTCTGGTATTTCTCAGATGTTTCCATTAAAGGATCTCTAAAGGCAGAGGAGAGTAAAGGCGGAGGACAGTAAATGTATAATTATGATTCATCGAATGACTGCTAGGGGTGTTTGATTCTCATGTTCTAATTTTAAAATACCTGTAATTTTGCCCTCTGTTTTATGAAAATATTTGCTTTACAAAGAAGTAATGATTTAAATTATTTTGCATCTATTAATATTTTTCTTCAGGAACATGTATCTTGCCTATTTTTGGTTTTGCCTATCTTGAACACACTTTTCTGTTAGAGAAGCATAGAGATACATGATCAACAGCTCTGGAATTCTGATTCCATCATTACAAAAATCATCTACAGGGAAAGAATAGTGTGCATTTATGACCTTTTCACCTCAGTTGTAAATTAATATCACCCTCACAAAATTATGTTTTATTTATTATATGCTTAAATTTAGGGTAAGGGTTATATTGAGCGTATTAAAGAAAAAAGCAACAACAACTATATGTTTTGCTTTGTGATGCTGAGAGTCCCCAGATGAGTAGCTTTTACTTGAAAGAGGCTCTGCATTCAAACTGAGGTGTACAAAGTGTATTGTACTTTCTTTGACTTGCCAATCCTGCCGTAGCGTTATAACCTAATCGTAGCACTCACAGAGTGGTTTTCGTGAACTAAGTGCTTTGCATGCATCTGCTCATTTAATCCCCACAATAACCCTATAAAGATATTTCCATTTTACAGATGAGGGAGTGAAACAATATAGAAGTTAAGAGATTTGACCTGGAACACATGTAGTAGTAAGTTCTCAGATCCAACTATAGGCTTTGCCAAATTCAAGTTCTGCGCTTCCTTAATGGTCCAGCTGCCAATCACGACTTATACTTGTAAGAATCCAGCTCTAGAGATTGAAATCTTCAAGTCCCCTAGGGATGGTATGACTGTGCTCTCTTAGCCTCCGTTATGCTCTCTGAGTACTGAATGCGCTCAGCGGTATATATGCAGCTGCGTGTAGCAAGACAGGCTGTCTCTGACTTATAAATGACCTGGGACAAAGTGAGAGATTCTCATGGACATCTATACACTACCAAACGTAAAATAGATGGCTAGTGGGAAGCAGCCGCATAGCACAGGGAGATCAGCTTGGTGCTTTGTGACCACCTAGAGGGGTGGGGTAGGGAGGGTGGGAGGGAGGGAGACACAAAAAGGAAGAGATATGGGGACATATGTATATGTATATCTGATTCACTTTGTTATAAAGCAGAAACTAACACACCATTGTAAAGCAATTATACTCCAATAAAGATGTTTAAAAAAAAATGATGCAAACACATGTAAGAACACTCTCCCTTCCTCATTGTCTTTGCCACACTCTGAACCCCTGCTGCTGACTGCATTCAGAAAGTGGGGAAAGGAAACAGGCACAACTAGGGCTGCTGGCAGACTCTCATGTGACATTGTCTTCTGTGTCTCTACAGAACTATGTATGCATGTGTGTGCAGGTGCACATGTGTATTTGTGTGTTCTGTATTGATTTTGTTTTTTTATCACCAGTTTACTTTTATTAAAATTTCACAATTGAGACATTTAAACTAGTTTTATAAGTGTTCTAATTTTTGTAAAGATGTAATCTCTTTGGCCAGGAAGCTGTTAAACAGTTAAGTAAAAGTGTCTTATTTTTTCCTAAATTTTGAGAGAATTAGAAGTTTATTAAGTCACATGAATTTGGATATAATTTAATTGTATTGCTTTTAGGTATAACATACATGAGGTATGAACTGTTTGGCATGAAAGGAATTCTCTTGAGGAAGGAAAAGTCTATAGGTAATTTGCGGGCATAGTGAACTAATGGGGAGAGTAAATTGGCCAAGGTGATATTTCCCAATTGGGAAAATAAAGGAAGTTTAATAAATTTAGGGACAAGAGAAAGAGTGTTCAGTGGAGGAACGATAAGGAGGGAGAGTAAAGGAGATTGGAATAAAACCAGCTTGTTTCATATATCTTCATGGAATCACTTCTGTGTATAGGAAGGAGGGAAATAGCTGTTCTTCCTCCACTTCCTATTATATTTTATTGCTCCCTATTGCTAGAACTTCAAATTAAAGCCGGAGTTAGCATTCATAGTACTATAGTTCAGCCACCCTGTGACTTTAGTAGGTTTTTGTAAACTAAACTAAAATCTATTTTATTATGACTTTTTAACATAGTAAAATACATTTTGAATTCCCAAAGTGAGAATAATGAATAAGCTTTCAGAACATAACTCATTTGCAATCGTGGAATATATATATATATATAAGCTCAGTATTTTCTATTGCATGGATATTCAGTAGTGATGTTTGCTTTCTGTCATAAGAATGCTGACTTATCTTTTTAATGTCATTGTTATTGTTTTTGAGTTAGGGAAATTCACAGAGAAATTTTCAGATAAGATTTATTCTGCTTTATTTAGATATTTTAATACTCTTAGATACCTGTCCTCTGTTTTCAAGACTAAATGAATGAGAATTCAGCCATGTAGGTTTGTGGTCTCTGAGATTTAATCACAACCCAGCCTGTACTTGTCAGTGTGCCATTTTGTTTTATCATCAAAGTAATATGAATTAAATGATTTCCCTTTTCCCTTTAGCCATCGTCAAGGATAATGATGATTATCTGGCCATTATGCCTTCCTGACTTTTTGGTAGGCATTACAGATTACAAAATCTACTCACTAAAGCAGTCCAGTAGTCAGCAGTTTGTAGGAAACCCAAAGTGTATTGAGCATTTTCCCCCTTTGATTATAGTTCTGATAATATAAGTCTGTTTTTAAAAACTAATTTTGCATTATATTTCCATGTCAGTATAAAGATTGAGAGCCAAATATCAGGGAAAAAAATAATTTAATAGCTGTTAGCTATTGTAAAGCCTGGTTTGGTGACTCAAATTCCTACTAAGAGCCCACTGAAACCTAAGATGTAGTCATGGTACTTGGAAGACATTATTTGAAGCAAAGTGACAGTGGGTAATTTGCTATGCTACAAAAAAGCATGCATTGATTTTTCATTGAAAGAAACTGAAATAACATGGCAGAAAGATTCTACTGTGAAAAATATCACAAACTGATGAGATATTTTCTTGCATTGTGTGTAAGATACTGATGTCACTTTTTACACATCCTTAGATTCAGTCACTTTGAGATATATTACATAACTTGGATGGATTGATACTTAGGCTTTGCACTTGCAAAGGACAGATAAATACCCAATAACTAACATATATGTACATATTTATATGTATATATATAAAATGTGTCATTTTTTTTTTTAATTCTTTGTTAGTTCCACAACAGACCAGTTGAAAAATTTACTCAGTTTCTTTTTAGAGGTATGACTTTTAGTCTTCACCCCAAAACATTTATGTTATTTCATGAAGTAGAATGCTGCTATGGACTGAATGTTTTTATCCCCCAAAAAACTTCCTGTATTGAAACCTAATCTCCAATGTGATGGTATTTGGAGGTGGGACCTTTAGGAGGTGTTAAGTCTTGAGGATAGAGCCCTCGTGAATGGGCTTAGTGCTCTTATAATGGAGGCCCCCTTCCTCCATGTGAGGACACAGGGGAAAAACAGCCTTCCATGAACCAGAAGGTGGGTCCTCTGCAAACTCTGAATCTGTAGGTACTTTGATCTTGAACCTTTTCTAAGCTTCCAGAACTGTGATAAATAAATTTCTGTTTTTTATAAGCTCCCAGTTTGTAGTAGTTTGTTGTAGCAGCCCAAACAGACTAAGATAAATGCCTTATAAAAATGATTTAGTTATTTATATTTTAAAATTCTCCTTCATTTTAAAAATTGTTTTTGGCTGTTCCATGCAGCTTGTGGGACCTTAGTTTCCTGACCAGGGATGGAACCTGGGCCCATGGCAGTGAAAGTGCCAAGTCCTAGCCACTGGACCGCCTGGGAATTCCCCAAAAAATGATTTAATATTAATATATTGGAACATAAAGCCCTAAAGAAACACAATATGCATGTGTGTACTGAATTAAAAAGAAATGCCTTTGCTAATAATGCATATACCTATTGCTGATGTACAGTATATTTTAGTGAAATTCAGTATCATGTTTCTTAAAGGAAATATATTTCTGCCTTCTTTTTTCTATCTAGATGAAAAATGCAGTCAAATGTCTTTTGATAAATGTATAAAAATTGAATATTTTAATGTTTATATATTCATTTCCCAAAGAAGTAGAAAAATATATTAATATGTGGCTTGAGAGAATGCTGAGTATCTGTGGATTTGAATCACCTATTCATGCTAACCATAGTAAGTTCCTCACTAAAAATATGCATGGTTTTGAAACTACATTTACAAATATGGAGATATATTTTCTTGTAAGAGACTATTTCTTTTTTCATTGTTAATCCAAATGCTCATGCACATATGTGCACATACGTACAGTCACACATTTTGTTTAATAGTTCTCTAGTATACATAGAAATTTTAAACAAAGTTGCCATGCAGATGGTATTAAAATGTGATTATTATACATACAAATTAAAAGTAATGCAAATTGAGATGAGAAATTCTATCAATCTTAAGAAATAAGCACAAAGAGCTACTATTTTGCAAGCATTTTTAAAAAAATTCTGTTTCAAAGATTTTGGTAAGATTTGGAACAATCTTACATACACACACACACACACACACACACACACACACACACACACACACACATTTTTCCTGGGTGATTTCAATTTAGTCTTATACTCCTGGCATCAGTTTTATTGACTTATGTACTTATCTCTTATGCTAAATTTACTTTATTTATGAGCCATAATATTGAAGACATTTTAATTTATTAATATCAATATTGTTTTACTTTTCTGGAATCTACATTTTAATTTGCCCCATTGTCATTCTCGACAGCTATCTGGGTACTTTATATTTTTGTTTGTTTTTTTGATGGTATGTATTAGTTCCCTAGGGTTCTTGTAACAAAATATACAGACTGGGTGGCTTACAACAGCAGAAATTAATTCTTTTACAGTTCTGGAGAGCAGAGTCCAAAATCAAGCTGTCAGCAGGGTTGTGCACTCTTACAGCTCTAGAGCAGGGACCTTTCTTGACTCTTGCTAGCTTCTTGTGGTTGCTGGCAATCCAAGACACATCACTCCCATGTCTGCCTCCATGGTCACATGGTGTTCTCCTTGTATGACTGTCTCTGTGTCTCTTTTTTTCTTCCTATAAGGACACTATCACTGGATCAGAGTCATCTTGAGTAATTATATCTGCAAAGATTCTATTTTAAATAAAATTACATTCTGAGTTTCTAGGTGGACATGAATTTTGGGGGGATGATAATTTAACCCAGTCTACCCTCTGGCCCCCAGTTCATGTCCATCCCATTTACAAAATCCATTCACCCCCTTTCAACATCATCCCAATGTCTTAACCCTTTCCAGCATGAACTCTTAAGTCCCAAATCTCTTCTAGGTATCAACTCAAGTAGTCCCAAATCTCAGCATCTAAATCAGGCATGGTATGGTGCATCCTGGAGCAGTATTCCTCTCTTTCCACAAACCTATCAAGCTAGAAAACAAGTTATCTGCTTCTAAAATACAGTTGTGGAAGAGGCACAAACCTAGACATTCTCCTTCTGAAGGAGAAAATAGAGGGTATAAGGGGTTACTAGTCTAAAGGAAGTTGGGGGCACAGCAGAGCAATTTCCATTAGGTTTCAAGGCCTGAATTGTGTCTTGATGCTCTGTTCTTTAAGTCTTTCTGACCCTCCTCGCAGTAGCCCACCCTTCCTGGTCCCTGAATCTGTGACTGTGTTCTTGGAGTCATTGTCCTTTCATTTCATCCCATATCTGTCCCTTTCAGTTCAATTTGGCAATGTTTCTATTAGAATGAAATTCTCAAAAATTTTGTTCATCTCCTGTGGATGTTGAGGAGATCCATGCCATTTGATAAGCATCTACAGATTCTTCCTTGGTAATCCCATCCCATCTCTAACCCTGACTTCTCTTGAGATGGTTGATTGGATCCATAAACAATATACCAAATCTCTGTAGCAAATGACTGTCCACCCTTGTCCTTATTTCCAGAGCATGCTATTGGATAGGGAGTGAATTTTCTAAATCATGTGGTGATTCCTTTTTGCTTAAAATTTCATTCCACAGTTAATCTTTTTCCTTTCACATTTTATTATAACCAGCAAGGAGAAACCAGGCCACACCTACTATACTTTGCTTGGAAATCCCTTCAGCTAAATATCCAAGTTCATTGATTCTACTTTGCACACAATAATTTGGCCAGGTTTTCTGCCACTTATAACAAGGATTGCCTTTCAGAGTCCAATAACATTTCCGTCTGAGCTCTCACAAGAAGCAACTGTACTGTTTATATTCCTATCTACATTCTGTTCGTGATAACCATATAGGTATCCTCTAAGCTGATAGATGCTTTCTCTAGAGCTCTCCTGGCTTCTTTCTGAGCTCTCAGAAAAATCACCTTTAATGTCCATATGTCTTCCAATAGTTCCCTTAAGGTAATCTAGGCTTTTTAAAATACACATATCTCAAAACTCTTCCATCTTCTATCCATCACCCAATTTCAAAGTCACTTTCACATTTTTAGGTATTTGTTACAGTAACACCTTACTTCTGGTACCAGAATCAGAAGTGGTTTCCAAAAGCTGCCATAACAAAACTAATAAACAAAGTGGCTTAAAATAATAGAAATTTATTATCTCCCATTTCTGGAGGCCAGAATTCTAAAATCAAGGTGTCAGCAGGGCCATGCCCTCTGATGGCTCTAGGGGAGGACTTTTCCTTTTCTCTAGCTAGTTTTTGTGGTCGCCAGCTATCTTAGACACAGTACTTCAACCTTAACTTCCACTTTCCCATGGTGTCCCCCCGTGTGACTGTCTCTGTATCTTTTTTCTCTTATAAGGACACCAGATTTTGGAGTAGGGCCCACTCTAATCCAGTATGGCCTCATCTTAAGTAATTACATCTGCAAGGACCATATTTCCAAGGTCATATGTTCTGGGTAAACATGAATATTTGAGGGACAATTTCCAACCTAGTGCACAACCTATAGCTGTTTTTTCTCCAGTTTGGATGAACTGTATTTTTATGAATAAAAAAATCCTACACCTTATATGTAGGTTATATGACTTTGGTTATACTATTTCAATAATATAAGATATATTTTGAATATACCTGAAAAGTGTTAGATATTGATTTCTGAGTTTAGATTATTATCAAGTGAATGTAAAGTGCCTTTTACATAGTAAATTGGTCAGTGGATAGAATAAAGTTCAGTTTATTGTAGGACTGAAAATTTAAGAGTCATGTCAAAAGCATAAAAGACAAATGAATCTGGTAACAAAATAAGAATAAATGAAAGCTGTAGACTAACTTTTTCTCATATGTCTTCGGCAAGAACCAGATTGTCTCTTCAGAATTTTAAATTGAATATAGTAACAAGATGACTTACAGATTAATTATTTTCTTTCCCCTAAACAAATTTTCTGTGTGTTCTGTGCTCTCTTTACGGTGTTAAATGTAACAATAGGCATTATTTAAACATGTGCAAGAGGCAGACTTATTTTCAGGTGTTTCCATCTGTTGTGGGAATATACTTTAAAAATAGGAGAGAAACATACACAAATTAAACAGGAAGCCAGGGGAGAAAAAGAAAAAAATGAAACATCGGCAGGGCAACAGTGTGAAAAAAATGTTTGAGCTGCCTGTTATTAACAACTCAACCTGTTTTACATTGGAATTCTGCATAATTACATTCCAGGGGAGGGGCAAATGACAGAGGTTGAATAAAGGCTAAAACTAAGAAAATGAGACTACTTAGAAAATAAGCAACGTTTGCTCACCAGCAGGCATTTTTTTGGCAGAACTTTTAGAAGGCAATTTGTTTCAAATATTCACTGCATATTTCAATAACATTAATGCCAGCCAAATGTTCTTTTTGTAGTGTAAGAAATTGATCAATTATACACTTCCATAATATACCTAAGTTAGTTAAAGGTTCAGAGAAAACAAAACCAAACCAAAAAAATGCCACATTTCCTTAATGTCATATTAAATAACTTCTTTTATGCTGTGTGGAAAAAAAGCAGAAATTGTTACAGAAATATATATAATTATCATTAATACTGTCAGCGCAGTTTTAAAAACTGAATGATTATAGGCAACTGAGTAAAGCGTTAAATAAATTACAAATAGTATGTTGTTTTCAAGTTCCAGACAATATACATTGTGTAACTAACATGAAGAAAAAAAATGCACTAAAATATTTATTAAAGCCTTGCTCTCTTGCAAGTTTAATTTTGGTCCCGCTTGTTTACATCTTCTACTCACTATTGAAGAAAAGTACTTTATTTAGGAAAAATGAATCCATCATCATCATGAGATTATTTTCCTCATTGACCTAGGCATTCATATAGTTAATTTGCATTGTTTCTATCTCACCTAAACAGAAATACTCCAAAAAAGTAATCTTCTTCCAATAAGACTAAGTCTTTTTATCTGGAGAAATGCCAAAAACCATATGTTTAGGGATTGATCAATCTAAAGAATTTTAATACAAAATTTGAAATCAATAGAGAAGGATTCATCATTCACTTGGTTTTTCTATTTGTTAACTAAAAATATATTATTTTTCAAGCATTCCTGACTTTGCTTTCATTTGCTATCCTCACCCTACACACCATCACAAGTAGACTTCAGTCGGTTGATCTGCTTCCTCCAAGTGAGCAATTTCTTCAACCTGCTAGCTTTCTTCTCTTTGATCTGAAGTTTACTTGTTAGATGATGGCACTCAGAGGGAGGACTATACACACATATATTTTATATATATACGAATATACATATACGTATATAAACATATATATGTACACATATATATCCATGCAGAACTTGTAAACTTTATTTTTAAAGGACAATAGCAGAGTAAATAAGTATTGATAATTTATCCTATTATATCTACATTGGTACTGTTAGTATATCAGGAAAAGCTGTGAAATATTAAGGGTTCAAAAGAGAATCTAAATATTTATTTATATATTTTTTATATTTATTATTGAATTTAAGTGGCTCAATTCTTAATTATTTAATATAAAAAACCTACACTTGTATTAATTTCACTTAGGAGATCGTGTAGGAAATGCTAAGGAAGAAATAGATGGAACGAAATGTGGGCTGGGACAAGAAAGCAGAATTGATTTTTTTTCTTGGATGTTGTGGGTATAGAGCAAACTGCTTCACTGTTCAACAGCCTAAAGAACTGTGTTTCACCTGAGAAACTGGGTCCCCAAATTATTTTTTCCTTTTGAACAGGCAATTATACTTTGTATTAGATAAGTGTTATTCTGCAGAAATATTTTAAAGGCTGCTTTACACATTACTTTGTAAAATCTTTGCACATCACCCTAATATAGATTCACATATATATGTATATATATTTATACACATATATATTGCTGTGCTTGAAAAATATACAGGTACGTTATAGCAATCTAGCAATCACTGTTATATTTATTTATGTAGCTTTACTCATGCCAGAAAAAGAAGAGGTAGCATTATTTTTGTATGGAAATGAATGGAGATGGGAAAATAAAAGGAAAGACCTTAGATACATAGGAACAAAAACGTTTTATTTGTTACTGATTTTGGAGGGTAAGCTGGGAAGTTTGACAATGTGGGCATGCACACAGGCATATACACACGCATATACACACACACACACACCTGTATACAATCTTTCTTATTACCCTTAAATAGTTGTGATTTCACGTTCATTAAATTATAATCGGTTGGGAAAAAGTTTTATTTTTCAATTCTATAAAAATCAAGTCAACATTTATCCCCATAGAGCATTTTAGCTTTTATAATGTAAATTTCTATCCATTATTTTGTGTATTCTTAAAAATTTCTCTCTCTTAATTTGAGATCCATTTTCTGTACATGTGCACGTGTTTGTTCCCTGTGTGTGTGTGTGTGTGTATATATACGTACACACGTGTGCTTTATTATGGCCAGCTTGCAACTTGAAACACAGAGTCGTCTGGGTGCTGTGACTGAGCACCAGGAAAACTAGTAGGTATTGTGAGGTGGATTAAGCCTTTTTTGTTTAATATCCACTAAATAGTTCTTGAAGATTTTTGCCCTTAGGCTATGCTCCTTCTATTTATTTCCATCTGGTACAAGAATGATGTGTTTTTTCATCATGTGTACAAAGGGTTCATGTATAAGTGTATGCAAGCTTGCTTTTTAGTTGTGTTTCTTTGTTGATAGTTATCTGGCATATTGGAGTTACCTTCCTATTTCAAACTTGTATAGTTTTTTAAAGTATCAAGCTAGTGAAGCTAGTGAATATTTTCCATTAACATTTATGCTGTCATAGAATTCTTCAATTTAGAACTCAGTTATTAGACCTTACTGAATGTAATCTTTTTCTATTTATATACATATATATATTTCCTTGATCATTATTATAATAGAATTATTATATATAATATAATCATTGTATATGTATGTTATAAAATAATCAGAATAACTGTATCTTTCTGTTTAAATCACTATGTCCAAAATATGTGGTCTCTATAGCTACAGTTCTTACGTTTATGGTTCAGTGAGTTAATGTTAGACTGTGTACTTTTTTTTTATATATAAATATATTTATTTATTTATTTTTGGCTGCATTGGGTCTTTGTTGTTGGGTCTTCATTGCTGCACACGGGCTTTCTCTAGTTGCGGAAAGCGGGGGCTACTCTCTGTTGCGGTGCGCAGGCTTCGCATTGTGGTGGCTTCTCTTTTTGCAGAGCTCGGGCTCTAGAGCACAGGCTTCAGTAGTTATGGAGCACAGGCTTAGCTGCTCTGTGGCATGTGGGATCTTCCTGGACCAGGGCTTGAACCCGTGTCCCCTGCATTGGCAGGTGGATTCTCAACCACTGTGCCACCAGGGAAGTCCCAGACTGTGTACTTTTAAAATAAGTGCTTAATCTCACAATACATCATTTATATTTGGAATTTTATGTAAAATTATGTACAGAGATATATGTTTTTAATAATAAAAGAACCACCGAACAGATAGGAAATTTCTATTTTCCAAGTACTTCTAACTTAGTATTTTTTCCAGTATGCAGTAGTACTTACCACAATGACCATATTTACAGTAATAAGCTAGGTAATTTTCTTTTGTGATCACGTATATTTTTATCAATTCAATGAATAAACATTAAAATAAATATTTTATTAGAAATTTGCCAAATCAAGTAGTTTAATTTTAATTTAGCATGGAACTTGGATTTTAATACTAGATAATCTTAGATCAAGGAACACACTCATCTGAACCTCAAAAATTAAGTCACCTTGGGCTTCCCTGGTGGCGCAGTGGTTAAGAGTCCACCTGCCGATGCAGGGGACACGGGTTCGTGCCCCGGCCCGGGAAGATCCCGCATGCCGCAGAGCGGCTGGGCCCGTGAGCCATGGCCGCTGAGCCTCCGCGTCTAGAGCCTGTGCTCCGCAACGGGAGAGGCCACAACAGTGAGAGGCCCGCGTACGGCAAAAAAAAGTCACCTAAAAATTTAAGGTTAGGGTTATACTTTCTCAAAGTCAAGTTTTCTGTCCTTCGGGAAGACAAGTTATAATCCCAACTACGTTTCCAGTAACAGGTTCTGCATTCTCCAACTGACTTAAATCCTACAGTGCTCTAAAGGAATTTTAGACTTCAGTTACAAGATTGCTGCCATTTTCCTAAAGACTACAAAGAAATTTGCTGTGAAAGAATGTGTACAACTTTGACTTGTTGTTAATTTTTTTTTTAATGATAGTATTGTCTAGCAAATATCTTTGGGCCAGATTAAAAAGGCCCAAAGTAGTCCAGATTATGACTATTTTCATTATGATCATGGAAATGTTAAGCAGCTACTCAAAAATGACTTTCACAGCACAAAGGATCACTTCTTTCTGAGACTGAGCATACATATTTTTAAAGGGAAAAACTCAAACAGAACATGCCTGAATTAGAAAGGACCGTCTCAATGAATTCTCCCTGTGATGTCAATATAGATTTTCTTTTAGATTAGTTTAGATTACAAGTCTGAAAATAAAATAAATTCTCATACACTTATGTTTATTTCCCTGTTGTTATTACTCATGGGAGATGCACTTTACTTTTATCATCTGTTCTTTGCTTTGGGTATGGTTATCAGAGCTCAGAAAGTGCTCTCCAAGATAAGAAAGTATTTAGAACACCACTGTAGACACATTTTGACGTTTATACTGCATTATGTATGGGTAGACTTCATATTCTTTTAAAACACCTTTTAATCTTTGCTCTGATTCAAGGATAGCCTCCTCCAATAGTGTTTTGACCCTCGGTTACATTACATAGCAGGGTGTTACAGAAGGCCTTACATCCTCTCCTTCTATATATGAGTTTCATGGCCTTTTTTCCCCAATTTCTTCTATACTTGTGTGTGTTTTAATGATTACAAAATATTAAAGCTGTTAGTAGAAAAATGGCTTGTCATTGCCAGTAAAACCCATTACAACTTACATTTCTGTGTATTTACTCTAGGACATGGATATTGAGTATATTGATTTTGCTTACATGTTCATTCTTGAGATGACCCACTCTTAGAGGGTAAAAAGCACCAGTTTCTGATAAAATTACAACACAGTAAAGGTAATAAGGACCAAATAGTTTTTGAGAAGTAATTTTGAAAACAGGTTTATTTAAAATGTCAATTAAAATGTCACTCTCTTGTTTCCTACTATTTATATATTTTTGAACTGTAATAATAGTAGCAACAATATGCTATGGTAGGATTTGTTTTAGTAAGATGAAGGCCAAATTGTTTTTGTTCAAACAGTCTATATTTTATTCTAAAGTAACCTTTGGGACACTATCAATTTTAATAGTTCTCTCAGAAAGGTTTCATTTCACAGGAGGCATTTTTGGTGAAAAATACATATTTATTATCATTTGTGCATGTGCGTAGATGCACACTGAGGATATTTAGATTCAGTTTATTTTTTAATTTTTTAACACCTTTATTGGAGTATAATTGCTTTACAAAAGTGTGTTAGTTTCTGCTTTATAGCAAAGTGAATCAGCTATACATATACAAGTATACCCATATCTCCTGCCTTCTTTCATCTCCCTCACACCCTCCCTATCCCACCCCTCTAGGTGGTCACAAAGCACCAAGCTGATGTCCCCATGCTATGTGGCTGCTTCCCACTAGCTATCTGTTTTGCATTTGGTAGTACCAAATGTAAACTCTCTTGCCACTCTCTCACTTTGTCCCAGCTTACCCTTCCCCCTCCCCGTGTCCTCAAGTCCATTCTCTAGGTCTGAGTCTTTATTCCTGTCTTGCCCCTAGGTTCTTCACAACCAATTTTTTTTTAAGGTTCCATATATATGTGTTAGCATATGGTATTTGTTTTTCTCTTTCTGACTTACTTCACTCCGTATGACAGGGTCTAAGTCCATCCACCTCACTACAAATAACTCAATTTCATTTCTTTTTATGGCTGAGTAATATTCCATTGAATATATGTGCCACATCTTCTTTAACCATTCATCTGTTTATGGACACTAAGGTTGCTTCCATGTCCTGGCTATTGTAAATAGAGCTGAAATAAACATTGTGGTACATGACTCTTTTTGAATTATGGTTTTCCCAGGGAATATGCCCAGTAGTGGGATTGCTGGGTCATATGGTAGTTCTATTTTTAGTTTTTTAAGGAACCTCCATACTGTTCTCCATAGTGGCTGTATCAATTTACATTCCCACCAACAGTGCAAGAGGGTTCACTTTCCACCACATCCTCTCCAGCATTTATTGTTTGTAGATTTTTTGATGATGGCCATTCTGAATGGTGTGAGATGATACCTCATTGTAGTTTCAATTTGCATTTCTCCAATGATTAGTGATGTTGAGCATTCTTTCACGTGTTTACTACTTGAAATCTGTATATCGTCTTTGGTGAAATGTCTATTTAGGTCTTCTGCCCATTTTTGGATTGGGTTGTTTGATTTTTTTTTTTAATATTGAGCTGCATGAGCTGCTTGTAAAATTTGGAGATTAATCCTTTGTCAGTTGCTTCATTTGCAAATATTTTCTCCCATTCTGAAGGTTGTCTTTTCATCTTGTTTAGGTTTTCTTTTGCTGTGAAAAAGCTTTTAAGTTTTATTAGGTCTCGTTTTTTTTTTGTTTGTTTTATTTTTCTTTCCATTTCTCTAGGAGGTTGGTCAAAAAGGTTGCTGTGATGTATGTCATAGAGTGTTCTGCCTATGTTTTCCTCTAAGAGTTTTGAATAGTCTGGCCTAACATTTAGATCTTTAATCCATTTTGAGTTTATTTTGGTGTATGGTGTTAGGGAGTGTTCTAATTTCATTCTACCTGTAGCTGTCCAGTTTTCCCAGCACCACTTATTGAAGAGGCTGTCTTTTTGTCATTGTATATTCTTGCCTCCTTTATCAAAGATAAGGTGACCATATGTGCATGTTTTTTTCCATCCTGTTCCACTGACCTATATTTCTGTTTTTGGGTCAGTTCCATACTGTCTTGATTACTGTAGCTTTGTAGTATAATCTGAAATCCAGAAGCCCAATTCCTCCAGCTCCATTTTTCTTTCTCAAGATTGCTTTGGCTTTTGGGGGGTCTTTTGTGTTTCCATATAAATTGTGAAAATTTTTGTTCTAGTTTTTTGAAAAATGCCATTGGTAGTTTGATGGGGATTGCATTGAATCTGTAGATTGCTTTGGGTAGTATAGTCATTTTCACAAAGTTGATTCTTCCAATCCAAGAACATGGGATATCTCTCCATCTGTTTGTATCATCTTTAATTTCATCAGTGTCTTATAGCTTTCTGCATACAGGTCTTTTGTCTCCTTAGGTAGGTTTATTCCTAGGTATTTTATTCTGTTTGTTGCAATGGTAAATGGGAGTGTTTCTTTAATTTCTCTTTCAGATTTTTCATCATTAGTGTATAAGAATGCAAGAGATTTCTGTGCATTAATTTTGTATTCTGCTACTTTACCAAATTCATTGATTAGCTCTAGGAGTTTTCTGGTAGCATCTTTAGGATTCTCTATGTATAATATCATGTCATCTGCAAACAGTGACAGCTTTACTTCTTCTTTTCCAATTTGGATTCCTTTTATTTCTTGTTCTTATCTGATTGCTGTGGCTAAAACTTCCAAAACTATGTTGAAAAATAATGGTAAGAGTGGACAACCTTGTCTTGTACCTGATCTTAGAGAAATGGTTTCAGTTTTTCACCATTGAGAATGATGTTAGCTGTGGTTTTGTCATATATTGCCTTTATTATGTTGAGGTAAGTTCCCTCTATGCCTTCTTTCTGGAGGGTTTTTTATCATAAATGGGTGTTGAATTTTGTTGAAACCTTTTTCTTCATCTATTGAGATGATCATATGGTTTTTCTCCTTCAATTTGTTAATATGGTTTATCACATTGATTGATTTGCATATATTGAAGAATTCTTGCATTCCTGGTTTAAATCCCACTTGATCATGCTGTATGATCCTTTTAAAGTGCTGTTGGATTCTGTGTGCTAGTATTTTGTTGAGGATTTTTGCATCTATGTTCATCAGTGATATTGGCCTGTAGTTTTCTTTCTTTTTAACATCTTTGTCTGGTTTTGGTATCAGGACGGTGTTGGCCTCGTAGAATAAGTTTGGGAGTGTTCCTCCCTCTGCTATATTTTGGAAGAGTTTGAGAAGGATAGGTGCTAGCTTTTCTCTTAATCTTTGATAGAATTTGCCTGTGAAGCCATCTGGTCCTGTGCTTTTGTTCGTTGGAAGATTTTTAATAACAGTCTTAATTAAAGTGCCTGTAATTGGTCTGCTTATATTTTCTGTTTCTTCCTGGTTCAGTCTCGGACAATTGTGCTTTTCTAAGAATTTGTCCATTTCTTCCAGGTTGTCCATTTTATTCACATATTGTTGCTTGTAGTAGTCTCTCACCATCCTTTTTATTTCTGCAGTGTCAGTTGTTACTTCTTTTTCATTTCTAATTCTATTGATTTGAGTATTCTGCCTATTTTTCTTAATGAGTCTGGCTAATGATTTATCAATTCTGTTTATCTTCTGTTGGTGTGTTTAATATTGTCCCAGAGGTCTCTAAAGCTGTCCTCAATTATTTTCATTTTTTTTTCTTTATTCTTCTCTGTGGTAGTTATTTCCACTATTTTATCTTCCAGGTACTCATCCATTCTTCTGCCTCAGTTATTCTGCTATTGATTCTTTCTAGAGAATTTTTAATTTCATTTATTGTGTTGTGCATCATTGTTTGTTTGCTCTTTAGTTATTCTAGGTCTTTGTGAAATGCTTCTTGTATTTTCTGCATTCTAGTTCCATGATTTTGAATCATCTTTACTATCATTACTCTGAATTTATTTTCAGGTAGACTGCCTATTTCCTCTTCATTTGTTTGGTCTGGTGGGTTTTTCCCTTTCTCCTTTGTCTGCTGTGTGTTTCTCTGTCTTCTCATTTTGCTTAACTTACTGTGTTTGGCGTCTCCTTTTCACAGACTGCAGATTCGTATTTCCCATTGTTTTTGGTGTCTGCCCCCAGTGGCTAAGGTTGGTTCAGTGGCTTGTGTAGGCTTCCTGGTGGAGGGGACTGTGCCTGTGTTCTCGTGGATGAGGCTGGATCTTGTCTTTCTGGTGGGCAGGACCACAACTGGTTTTGTATTTTGGGGCACCTGTGACCTTATTATGATATTAGGGGGCCTCTCTGCTAATGGATGGGGTTGTGTTCCTGTCTTGCTAGTTGTTTGGCATAGGGTGTCCAGCACTGTAGCTTGCTGATCATTCAGTGGAGCTGGGTCTTAGCATTTAGATTGAGATCTCTGAGAGAGCTTTCACCATTTGATATTACATGGAGCCGGGAGGTCTCTGGTGGATCAATGTCCTGAACTCAGCTCTCCCCCCTCAGAGGCACAGGCCTGACACCAACACCCTGTCAGTCACACATCTCAGAAGAAAGTGGAGAAAAAAAGAAAGACAGAAATCATAATATAAAGTTTTTAAAGTAAGACATTTAAAAAAATTATTAAATATAAAAAAATAAAAAGTAATAAATAAAGGCAAAAAGAAAGAAGTGAGCAGCCAAACCAACAAAACAAATCCACCAATGATAACATGCGCTAAAAACTATAGTAAGAAAAATAAAATAAAATAAAATAAAATGGACAGGCAGAACCCTAAGACAAATGGTGAAAGCAAAGCTATACAGACAAAATCACACAAAGAAGCAAACACATACACACTCAGAAAAAGAGAAAAAGGGGAAAAATATATATCTATACATTAAAAGAAAGGAAGAGAGCAACCAAATCAATAAACAAATCTACCAATCATAATAAACTCTAAACTAAGACAAACATAAGATCAGAAGCAAATTAGATATAGAAAGCAAACCCCAAGTCTACAGTCGCTCCCACAGCCCACAGCCTCAATTTTGGGATGATTTGTTGTCTATTCAGGTATTCCAGAGATGCTGGGTACATCAAGTTGATTGTGGAGATTTAATCCACTGCTCCTGAGGCTGCTGGGAGAAATTTCCCTTTCTTTTCTTTGGTCACACAGCTCCTGGGGTTCAGCTTTGTATTTGGTCCCTCCTCTTCATGTATGTCCCTTGAGGGCATCTTTTCTTCGCTCACACACAATGGGGTTAAAGGAGCAGCTGATTAGGTGGCTCTGGCTCAATCAGGCTGGAGGGAGGGAGGGGTAAGTAATGTGGCACGAGCCTGCGGAGGCAGAAGCAGGCATGATATTTCAACCGCCTGAGGCACTCCGTGTGTTCTGCTGGGGAATTTGTCCCTGGATCACGGCACCCTGGCAGTGGTGGGATACACATGCTCCCAGGAGGGTAGTTGTGGATAGTGTCCTATGCTTGCACACAGGCTTCCTGGTGGCTGCAGTAGCAGCCTTAGCATTTCATGCCCGTCTCTGGTGTCCACGCTGATAGCTGCAGCTTGTGACAGCCTCTGGAGCTCATTTAGGTGGTGCTCTGAATCCCCTCTCCTTGGACATCCCCAAACAATGGTCTCTTGCCTCTTAGGCAGTTCCAGACATTTTCTCAGACTCCCTCCTGGCTAGCTGTGGCACACTAGCCCGCTTCAGGCTGTGTTCATGCAACCAACCCCAGTCCTCTCCTTGGGATCTGACCTCTGAAGCCTGAGCCTCAGCCCCCAGTCCCCACCCAGCCTGGAGGGTGGGTAGACAAGGATCTCAGGCTGGTAAGTGCTGGTCGGCACTGATCCTCTGTATGGGAATTTCTCTGCTTTGCCCTCTGCACCCCTGTTGCTGCGCTCTCCTCCGTGTCTCGGAAGCTTCCTGCCCCCTGTCCCCCACTCCCCCCTCCCCACACCCCTGTCTCCGTCAGTGAAGGGGTTCCCTAGTGTGTGGAAACTTTTCCTCCTTCACACCTCCCTCCCCAAGGTGCAGGTCCCATCCCTATTCTTTTGTTTTGTTTTGTTTGTTTGTTTGTTTGTTTTGTGGTACACGGGCCTCTCACTGTTGTGGCCTCTCCCGTTGCAGAGCACAGGCTCCGGACGCGCAGGCTCAGCAGCCATGGCTCACGGGCCCAGCCGCTCCGCGGCATGTGGGATCTTCCCGGACTGGGGCACGAACTTGTGTCCCCTGCATTGGCAGGTGGGCTCTCAACCACTGTGCCACCAGGGAAGCCCCCATCCCTATTCTTTTGTCTCTGTTTTTCCTTTTTCCTTTTGCCCTACCCAGGTACTTGGGGAGTTGCCTTTTGGAAAGTCTTAGGTCTTCTGCCAGCATTCAGCAGTTGTTCTATAGGAGTTGTTCCACATGTAGATGTATTTCTGATGTATTTGTGGGGAGGAAGGTGATCTCCACGTCTTTCTCCTCCACCATCTTGAAGGTCTCCCCCCAACACTGGTCATTTTGGGGATCACTGTTGTCATCTGGCTTTGGGAGAGGGGAAAGGGAGTGTCAGAACTACATCTCTACCATTTACTTTCAGTCTCAAAGTAACTGAACATGGTGGGCTATTTGCTTAACAGTATATTGGTCCCTCTATATTTCTACCTCCCCTCCATGAATCATGTGGATAAATTTGTAAAACACAAAGCAGACCTTGGGGGAACAAGAATATTGCTTCAGACTCAGCTCCCACCCTCATCTATACTCTAGTACAATAATCCAGGTCATTTTCAAAGTGAATAAATGTAGAATATACCCACAGCCTTTCTAACTCTCCTTGGCATGCCCTTGTTTTTTTTTGCACAGAGAAGTCTTCAAAGAGACCTCCTTCTAGAATACTAGATCAGAAGGGGTGCCAACGTCCTCCATTAAATATCCTCTACTTTTCTCCTTCTCCCAATCTTTGGTCCCTAAGGATGAGATTGGAACAGTATAGTCACACTTAACTCCATCACCCTTAATGCTCCACAACACTTGGGCTACAAGCTTCATATTTCATTAAGCAATGACTTTCAAACATTTTCTAATTGATGTCGATATATGGTAAACCAGAATGTGTGTGTGTGCACGTGTGTTATCAAATTGAAACAAAGCTTTTATAAACAATCTTGCCTTTACTCTCTATTTTTATACCTTTGTCTATTTCACTTAAAAAAATTTAGTTACAACCAGAAAATTGATTTCAAGATCTATTGATGAGTCTCTACCATGGTTTAGAAAGTCACACCATCCTACTACCATAGAGCAAGAAGGTTCATAGTTTAGCTCTAATTAGAACAAACTCTACTATATAATAGACCAGCAGATTTAGATCTTGGTTTGTATATGAGGTTTAAGGAAATTTTTTAAAATCATTCTTAAAAAATCCTCAACACCTGGCTTTCACAGATATTATCTTGCTAAAAGAGGGAATATAAAAGTATTAAGATCCAGCTTGAGACTCAAAATATCTATCCCAAGTTAGTGGTCTACAAACTTTTTCTTAAAGGTCCAGATGTTAAATACTTTAGGCTTTGTAGGCCATACAATCTCTTTTGTAGCTATTCACTTCTGCCCTTGTATCATGAACATAGCCATAGACAGTATGTAAAAAAATGACTGTGGCCCCGTATTCTAATAAAACTGCATTTAACAAAATAGGTGGTAATTTGCCTATTACTGTTCTAAATAAAAGTATCTTATTTTTTTCTCTCATAACAGTATATTCTCCAGGAGTTGTTGCACATGTAGATGTATTTCTGATGTATCTGTGGGGAGGAAATTGATCCCCACATCTTACTCCTCCACCATCTTGAAGGTCTCTCCTCAGTTTATTTTTAAATTATTGTAATATAAGTAATTTTTGTAAGAATTATTTATGGAAAAGTATAGTTTCATATATTTTTCCCACAGCTTTAAATCTTGAAAGAAAACATGTTTTTTTTTACTTATTTCTTTTAAAAAATTACATTTTTAAAAATACTCATCTGAGCAAGGCACCCATCTGTTCTTTTGGAAGCATGTCCATCTAATTTAAGGTAACTTAATTGAAACTTTAGATCTATCTCTAGAGTAGAGTTCTATGAATTTAATGAATAGACTTTGGAGACCAGAATATCATTAAAATATTATAATATTAAAATCTTTTTTAAAAATCCATCTTCTGGGACTCCCAAATCCTATTGGCAAGCATTGATTACTAAATAATAAGTAAGAGAGGATTAGTTGCATCTGAATTAACTCTGTTTTCTGAGAATGCCAGAAATGATACTGATTCCGTTTACTTGTCTCTAGCAATTGAAAAAAAAAACAAAAAGCGCTAGAAACAAGGTGAACAGTAGGATTTAAACTAGTAAATAGAAATACATCCCAACAGAAACCAGATAGCAGGCAGGAGAGAAAAACTAATAAGACGATCTTGCTTCCTTTTTACAAAGAGTTCAGTTTAATAGGCATGTTTTCATTGACCTTCCTTAATAATTACCACTTTGTTAGGAGAATGACTTGAATTTTAGGTGTATTCATCCATGTCATCAAAAATGGTGTCATTATCAGAGATGGGGTTAGCTTACACAGGCGATAAAAGCATAAGGAAAACATCTCCTCCATAGTAGTATATTTAAATAGTTTTGGGTCTGAAACTCACAGTATTGTTTAAGTCGCTAGAATTTTAAATTTGCCCCTGTAAACCAAACAGTTTTTACAAACTACTGCATGCCAGAGCATAGGTTTCTCACTGCATATAAATCAGGCTTTTTTGGAAGCTGCATTAACCCTTTCAAGAATCTAAAATTACAAGGACTTATTAATTAATTCATATGTTGATGGTAGCTGTCAGATAAAGCATAAAATACGAGGCAACTACCTTGAAACAAAAGAGAGAAACTGGCACATTTGACCCAACAATGCAGTAGAATCAAAAAAAAAAAAAAAAGGCCAATAGATGCTGAGGTGTAGGTTTTTTAGAATACTCACTGTTTACATAATTTAAAATTATAAAGAGATGATTACTTAAACATAGATTTTAATTTCAATAACAGTGTCTCTGGTTTAAAAAATTCCCTTAAGGGGAAAATATTCTGACCTCCATGTTTCAGTGGATATATGTCAAGAAGGATTTATTTATTTTATTGAAAATGGTACCCTCAATAATAAATAGAAAGCTTCAGAATTTTATATCAATATGGTATTTAACAGATAGATCTGATGTTACTTTAAATACTGTGTATCTCATAGCAAAAGAGAGCTATTATGTATAACTTTGTTTAGGTCCTGGGATCATTCTGAAAACTGACGAGACACTCTCATAAATGAATTGAGTAATTTGTAAGGGGTGGTCATTCTTATTATAGCTTACCAATAGTATTTGATACCTTTTAAATTTCATCTTCCTTTATATCAATGGTAGCATTCTGTTCAAATTCAGAAGTGTGATTATTGAGTGTATTCTCAAGGAATAGAGCATGTAAGAATATACTAGGACCTCAGAGTCTTGATCCTCCAGGGGCATAAGGAACTTGATGAGGCAAACAGATTAAAAAATAAGAGTCAGGGAGCAACGCTAGAGTATATAATGCAATTGGAAAATTGTGGCATAATCTTTGTCCAAAATAGAAATGAGTATTTTGGAGAATATTTTCATTAATTATTTATTCTTCTTGAGATCCAGAATAAATTTTGAAAGGTTTCTGAGATTCAACATCTACCTACCTTATTTGTGGCCATGTTCCTTGCCTTGTAGGAGTGTTTATTACCTCTCTTCTAGATACATATAATGATCTTCTTTCTTCCAGACCTTCCCTCTTCTGGCCTTCTAGAATCCTTTAAGCTTTCTGATATGTCATCATATGCAATCTTATGGTTGGTTAATAATAATAGCAAATTTGAGAAAGCAGGAAGGGAGATAAAGTAGATGTAGGAAGAAAGAAAATAGTTTTCTAATGCAGAACTATAAAATTCAGGATTTATATTGTTAATATACAATATCAGTTGAATCAACATACATTAAGTCTTTCTTTAGTTTAGGAGAAGTGGAGTGAGACGCAAGCAGAATGGGGTAGGACTGGAGTTGGAATGATGGTGCCAGAGCTATGACAGGTCCTTTGTGCTCTGTTGGAGATAATCCTGGTTGGAGCCCAAACGCTAGATACCTGTACCAGAAGTAATGCTGATTTGAATACTACTTGCTCTGTGACCAAGCAGTTTTTTAGGCTCATAAATGTTGTTCAGTACTGCTCAGTCAAGCTCCTAAGTATTTCAAGAATCTTCTGAGATGTACAATAAATTACTCAAATACCTATATTAGTGTTCCATTACCCGTTAAACTAAATTCGGTCTTTTATTCAGAGCTTTTCCATTTTCTTTTACATTCTAGCCAGTTTTTCCCTTGTTACTTTTTTTTTAGGCATTGCAATATACATCTTTTGACCTACAAATCTGCTCTCTTATCACCCTGTGAAACGCACATTTCTGTGTGGTAATCATTTCACTTTCTAATCTCTTTACCTAGATCACCCTATCCCTGCTCTCCACTGTCTGTTGAAACCCTGATCATCTCTTGAATTGCAAATCAAGCACCACTTCTTCTAAAAAGCCTTTCACCATGTTACAATCTACACTTTTCTCTGTATTTCTGTTGTTTGACATTCATATAACATAGTTCAAAATGTAACGAATCATGAATTATTTCTCTTATGGTGGTTTCAAATCAAGTTTCTAGTTTCTAATGAAACTGTAAACTCCTTGGTAAAGAGATACAGCCTTCCAGACTGGAGAATTTTAGAGGTGGGTAAACGTGGGTTCATTTACCACAAACCTTTACTTGAGACAACACCTGTTCCACAACATTCTTTCGAAGATGCCTTTGCTTGAAAACTTCCAGTTCACAAAGTTGATGCTTAGTTCATTCTTACCTTATGAATGATTGAGTATAATTCCTTTAACTGCTGAATTACACACATCTACTACTCCCAATGAATTTGAGCTGTCTTTACTCTGGTGGGGCATTTGAGTTATATTGTTTTTCCTTGATAGGTTATGTCAGAGTCCTTTTCTCAAAAAAGCAAAAATATAAACAAAAACAAAAACTTGTTCCATTTAGTATAGAATTGAGTTGCAGAGCCAGTTCTCCTGAGCGTACCTGTTAAGAAAGAGATGGCCCTATTTATCTGTGCCTTCACTTCTAAGCATCTGCTACTACCCCAGGGGATGGCTGCACCTACAGTATGGGACTGGGGAAGGGTGGCAGCTAAATTTTGAATGTTAATTTCAGGACACTGTGCCACAGGACACAATTATATTTGTGCCATAGGTTCTCAATATGTGGTTTAGATTCTCATTTTTTTTTTTCGGGTGCTTCCATATCAGATTTCCTTATATCCTTTTGCTTTCATTCCTTAACATATGTTTCCCTTTAATTTCATTTTTCTTCATCTCAGAGCATTATCTGTGGTTGTCAGTATTTATGCCAAAAGATTCATTCTGGTAGACCTATTATTATGTCCAAAGGGTCACAAACACTTGAAACCATCCCCAAAGGTGTGCAGGTGCATTGAATAGTAAGTGCAAATGCTCCCAGCACTCCAATTACCCAGCTGCAGTTGGATTCAGTTGAATGTGATACAGGACAGTGGTTTCTGGTGTCTGAATGAAGTTGTGGCGATACATTCAGAAGCATTGTGTGATGTAATTGCACGCCAGAGGATTGGTACTTCTAAGCTGCCACGGTTTGACTATTTGATAGCATTATTATAACCTCCTTTTCAAAATGTGCTCTCTGCCTATCAAAAGCAGATAGAATGGCATTTCACAACTGAGGTAAATTCTGGAAGCCAGATCAGCAGTACATACACCTAAAAATATATACATTTCTCTCATAGTATTTTTATTCCATGAACTATGTTTCTAAATTATTATTTCTTATGACCAATTATTAGGAAATATTTTAAGTTCCTGGAGTCTAGTACCCAGTGTTTTATCATTATATCACTGCCAACACGTGAATAAGCATGCTCACGAAACGAGCATATTGTAACAAGATACGTGATCTTACATTAAAAAATAAAAGAAGCAAAAACATATCCCACATCTGTGTATTTGTATATCAGTTATTTGATTAGTAGAACAGCCTAGATCACTGTGCACAAGTGAGAAACATGGGAAATACAAGGCAATAGATGAAAGATCACTTGGCTAAATAAAGTGATTGTACTCTGATGCAACATTTTCCCTTACCCTTCTCTTTTCTTCCCTGAATAAGGGATACACCAAGGTTATTAAAAATTGTGCTAAAATTAAGCCTGGAAGTCATGTGAATACTAGCAGAAGAAATAGCATGTGATAAAATTATAATATTAGGATACTTGTTTCTTTTTATTCCCCGACACAGAGAAAGACGTTTTGAGACAACTTTCCAATGCTGTCTCTAGAAGTAATATTGAAAGTGAAATTTTTACCCCCTCATAGTCAGATAGTGTGAAATCAGAAGGTTTAATTTTAACTAATATGCTAGTAAATGAGACATAGAAATCAAAAATGGAAATAATTTGAATGAATATAGATTGTTAAAGTGCCATTTATATGGAATGACTCACCCTATCATCATAACAAGTGTAAGGGGTTTATAGGATGGTAAAGGGAAGTAAGTGAATAATCATTAACATTGCCAAAAAAAGAGAGAACTGTATGTGGTAGAAAACTGTCAGTTTGCAGGATATTATGAATTATGTCAATTTACTGAAGAAACATTTTATTAGAGGTTTGTTGGACTGTATTCTGACGAGATTTCTATTTTAGTATTGGTGTTTTTTTCTCTGATATGTTAGAATATATTTGGATTAATTGTAATTTGCTGTGCTCATAGAGAAGTGTGTGTACATGCGTAAAATTGTGTGTGTGTGTTTGTGTGCACTGAAGAAAGAAAAAGGCAGTGAAGCAAGCTGTGGTTACATCATTAAAAACTTTCAGTAGAAAACTGGTGTACACGAACTGTCAGTCTAAGATCCTGGCTTGCCATTGTTTACTGGTAGATAATCTGTGATGGGCGTCAACTTTAAGTTTTGTAGAGTTAATCTCCAGAACATTTGGGCCAGCCATAAATATAGATGGGTGCCAGCTCTCTGCTTTCCCAGACAGCTAATTAGGTGTTAGGAAAGCTTACACTGATGAAAGAAGGTAAAATAGAAATACAAAAGAAAAGTGAGAACAAATAAAAAATGAACTTCATTTATAGAGCTCTCTACTTGGAAACAACTCCAATTTTAAGGTGCTGTTAGAAACAGGAGCAACCACCACACTAACAGAAGAGCACTATTCCTATTTAAAGCTATTTACAGAGCTGAAATAAAACCATTTTGTTGACAGTCATAAAGCACAGAAAACTCTCTCAAATAGCCTTCCCCACAACCACAACAATTTAGAACTTCCTCACTGATGTTCTGATTAATGGATTTTGGTTTTCAGATTTCTATGACACAGACGTTTATTTCTTCATTATAAAAATTAAATCAGATGCATATCTGAAACTCTTATTCTAGAAATAATAAGCATGTTTTCAGTTGTACAGATGTGTGGGCTCTGGAGGAAACAGGCAATGAAACTAAGGGGAGGAAATCCTTTTATGTTTTCTAATATTTCCCTAAGTGTTAACAAATTAGTTGCTAAGTATCTCTCTTTGGGTTATGTGGTATAATGCTTTGAAGACAGGGAAAATAAGCTTATCTTTTGATTTGTGATAAATTCCTTCCTGAGAGTGAGACAGATTGTAGTAAAGAGATAGATTTACTCTAAAGAAATTTCATGACGTGGCTCTTCGAACTGTGTTTCTTCGGCAGTGAACAGTTCCGAGTCACAACACGCAAGGGTTTTCTCCTGACTTTTCCCAAAATAACTATGTTCAATAGAGGCCCCTTAATCTTTGTTAATCTTTGATGGTTTAAATAGTGTTTTGGCTTCAAATTTTAATCTTCTACATTGTAATTATTGGCACCTCTTACCCATCTTGAAATGGTTGTGTACTCTTCATGATGTAGTGACATTACAAGGTTAAAATCACATTGTGGACATTAAGTTCTGGTAACCTTTGTGGAAGATCGCTAAAATACAATAATTTGGGAACAGATAATTTGATGTTTTACCTAAATATTTTTTTCCTCATATATATGTAACTTTCACAATGCCTGTTCCTTTGAAGGTATATTTTGGCAAAAAATGTTTGTTTGCCTAATATCTTTAAGTTATTAAACAGTTTAATCTAGGTTAAAAAAAAGAGAGAGAGCTTTCAGATTTGTTGGCTAATATGAATTTGCAGATTTCATACATCTTTATGTCTAAATCAACTTGAATTATATAAAATTCTAAAATCAGTAGTCAAGTTGTTTATCCAGTCAGAGGTTTCACACTCATAGTTGAAGGGCATAGGGAAAGATTAAAAGGTTGTTTATTGGTGATTTTAAATAAAAAGATTTATACATACATGTAAATTATATACAAGGTTTTATATTTATAAATATATTTATATATATGTTTTATATATATCTGCTATCCTTTATATTACAAATATATAACTTTCCTGTGTGTTTTATTCATTCATCTGTATTTCTCTTATGGTAGTTACTGATTTTTAATTTTCAGGAATGCATTGGACATGCGTTTGAGTTTTTAAATTTTGTTTGGACTATTTCCTGGAGAAAGCTCAATTTTATTACACACATGCAAATAAATATCTATACGTGTGTGCGTGTGTGTGTGTGTGTGTGTGTGCATGTATAGTTTATGGTGGCAGCTGAACTGCAAGTACTTACAGTAATTTAAGTGATTATATCTTTTGAAAAAGATCATATAAATTAAGATGCAAAATTGAACTAATTAAGATGACTGTGTTTATATCCCTCCCCTTGGGAGCTTTTATAATAGTCAGAAGTGACTATAGTAGTATAGAAAATGATTCTTAATGTTAAACAAGTATTTAAATTTCTGATTGTCATATGATCCTTCAGGGAATTTTACACTTAAAAGATTAGACACTGTAAACTTTCTCTATAGACAGAACTGCCCAGATTTCTAGCTGTCGGACTTCAGAGTTGTTTTCACTTTGCAATATAAATATGCTTATCTCTCAGTTTCTCTCATCTATATACCATTTGGATTATCCCATCTTTCTTGGCAAGGGGTGCATTCTGTGAAAGGGTTATTATGTTATACTAAGGAAAGGACAAAAATGAGGGTAAATAATTTCTTTGTAATCCCAGATTGGTCCAGAAGAAAAAATGAATCTTGGATCAAGCATCTCTAAATTTGTTTTCTGTCCAGGATCCCTAAATTTGTTTTTTGATACAAATATGTAATCTATGCAAATAGTGGCTGTCTGTGTAATTTGCTTCTTTTTCATTTTTATAGTTCATAATTCAACATATCTGTTTCGGGATTCGTTTTCCCTAAGGTACAGAAAGAAGCTATTATCTACCTTTATAGTCCTAGGGCTTGAGAAAATCCTCCACACTATTATTCTTTATTATACACACTTAGTTTATTGAGTGGATTTTTAAAAATATAATAGAAGGTGTGCATAGCAGAAATCCTCATAATACGACTCCCCTTCCTTTAAGCCCCTCCTCCCTCACTCCTCCCTCCATCCTTCCCTCTCTCCCCTCACTTTGGTTTCCTTCTCGCCTCTCTTTTTCTTTCATTTTTTTCCATTTTGTCTACTTTTTTGGTCTAGCTAGTAATTCATTATGTACTACCTATGTCTCTTTTATGTGTCTACCTAGTCATCTATTTATTTATGTCGCTTCAGAAATAATTCTACTCTCTCAAAAATTCTTATTTGACCCTTGGCAGTTATAGTTCATTTTATGTTCTTAGTTTCTGCAGCTTGTACAGAAGGGTCCATTTGATTTTCTTCACTGTCTGTGAAATGCTGCTGTCAAAATTACAGTCTAATGACAAAGTGAACAGCATATAATGTGTCGTAATCAATACTCAAAATTTGCTCCCTAGGATGTAACATGAAGTCAAGTAAAAAAAGCTGCAGAGTTTCAGTAGTGAAGTGCAAACAATAATTTTATGTTGATGGTTTCAAATTCAAGGTCAATTTACACTTTCATAAATCTGCATTATTCTGTCCTGTTCACTCTATTCTTAAATTCATAGTGAATTCATTCAAAGCTGGGCTATCGAAATTGCTGAAATTGAGGCCAGTCAATATTGAAAAATAAAATTTTGTTAGTGTCTTTCAAAGAGAGTGTATGAGTTGTAAATGAAGTTTTTAAAAATCACAAATCTAAAAGATACAAAAATATTAGCAAGTGAAATAGATAGTAAAGTTTTCTACTGTATTTTTGAAGGATAAGATTAGTTGAATGAAATGATATGTATTTTTTTTTCTAACACTTACTGACACAGGCATAATATTGAAGATTCACTTTCAGAATAGGTAATGAAAACAGATACCTGATAGTAAACTTTTCTGATATCCTGTTGTTTAAATTCTGCTCTACTTTAAATCTGCACAGGGAGGCTTCTAGAAAATTTTAAATGCCTAGATTCTTTTGCTTCTGTTTGTGTCCATCTGTCTGACAACCTTTCAAATCATAGATAGTATTTGAGTCTGTGTGTAGATAGTTCAGTTTGAGACTACATTTCAGCATTCTTGCCTGCATTACATAATAAACTTAACATATTTTATTCACTCCTAAGTAAATATACGTTTAAAAGTAAGACAAAATTAAAATAGAGACAAGCCATGTAGATACTTCTTTTTAACATTTCAAGTGTGAATAATGATACATGCTATGAAATACCACAGAATTTTTGTTCTGTCAAAACACCATTTTGATTCTTTTCTAAAAGAGTTTAGTTTCATAGGAAATTATTTTATCCTAAAACCTTTTGAGATAATTAAGGTGTGGTTTATTTTTTTTCTTTTTGTATAAGGAATTTTTTGTGTGTTTTAAGTACAGACTCAGATTTTGTATATGACTTTGAAAAGTAACTGTATAAATTTATCAGCACTATTAAATTTGCTGCTTTTTCCCTTGCACACAGGACACTATACATTATGGAGATCCTCTAGCATCAATTAAATGGCAATCCCAAGGGTTCCCAAATGAGTAAGGAATTCTATTCCCATCACATGGAGTTAAACTGTAAATATCCTCTCCTGAAAAAAAGGTCCCTGATTTAAAAAGGATCATTAAACATAAGGAAAATAATGATTTGTAGGTGAAAGGGACAACTGGGAAGATGTAGTTCAAAGTTATCTTTTAAAATATTGAGTTCATGGACATAAGCAGCTGTTGTCATAATGAAGGAATTTTCTTTCATATTTTCTTGTTCAGCATCTTTGAAATAGTGATCGTTAAACAGTACTTTATTTAGATTATCTACATGCTTATCACAAAAGAGAGAAGCAAAAATTCTCACAGAAATCATTATCATTTAGAATTGAAATCATGATTTGTCATTCATTCTGAACTATATCTGTTTACAAAATACATTTTCACCTACTTACACCAAAAACAAAAAGCTGAAGTGAAGAAAACTGATTACATGATCCATACGCAAATCTACTACAATAGCAATGTGCACTTTTTGACAAGCTTATCCATAACACATTCAGATAGAAAATTCCATTTGCTACTCTTCAGTAGGAAAAGCAGGCTTTTAAAGGAAAACCTTATTTCATGACTGTCACCAAAATAACAATTACAAGCAAAATAGGGATAAAACATAAAAAAAAAATAGCAGCTTAGGACTTTTTATGGAAGTTTGTGATTCAGTTTTTGCACTGTTATTTGATTTCAAAAATTAAACCTGGTAATCCTTTTTGAAGTTCCCTGTTTCCAGGATGGGTTATACAGAACAAAGACTAACTGATATCCCCAGGTGATTAGTTTACAGTGATATTCTACTCTACTGAGAATGATTCTCCAGTGGCCACTTTTACTTCTTCCCAGGCTATGGAAATTTGTTAATACCTAGAGAATAGACTTAAATAAAACCGTTGTCTCAACCAGCAGGTTTATGCAACCATCCTGAAATGTTTTAATTATTGTTTTCTTTTCCTTTTTAATTTAGAGATCAGAGGTCAAGCAAACCCAGGGAGAGCTGATCGCAGCCTTTGTAGAACTGTAAAGGCATCCCTAATGATTGGATTTGCCGTCCTCTCTTTTGTTTTGCAGAACCAGAAGAGTGTGTTAATTGCACAGATGAATGCCGAGTGCTTGGTCATTCTGACAGGTGTTGGATGCCACAGTTCCCTGCAACCAATCAGGCTGAAAACGCAGATTACCGCACAAATCTCTTTGTACCCACAGTTGAAGCTAATGTTGAGACTGAGACTTACGAAACTGTGAATCCCACTGGGAAAAAGACTTTTTGTACATTTGGAAAAGACAAGCGAGAGCACACGATTCTCATTGCCAATGTGAAACCTTATTTAAAAGCCAAACGTGCCCTGAGCCCTCTCCTCCAAGAGGTCCCCTCAGCATCAAGCAGCCCAACCAAGGCATGCATCGAGCCTTGCACCTCAACGAAAGGCTCCCTGGATGGTTGCGAAGCAAAGCCAGGGGCTCTGGCCGAGGCGAGCAGCCAGTACTTGCCCACTGACAGTCAGTATCTGTCCCCCAGCAAGCAACCGAGAGACCCTCCCTTCCTGGCTTCTGAGCAGATGGCAAGGGTCTTTGCCGATGTGCATTCAAGAGCCAGCCGGGATTCCAGTGAAATGGGCGCTGTCCTGGAGCAGCTTGACCACTCTAACAGAGATCTGGCCAGAGAGCCGGTGGATGCAGAGGAAGTCGTGAGAGAAATCGACAAGCTTCTGCAGGACTGCCGGGGAAATGACCCTGTGGCTGTGAGAAAGTGAAAAAAAAAAAAAAAGAAAAAAAAAAAAGCATTGGCATTTTCTTGTCTCTTCTGTTGATTTAAAAATGACCCCTCTTGGTGAAAACCCCATTTTACAGGGATAAAGAAAGACCGATGCTGCTTTAAGGCTTTTAGTGAACATCTGAAGTGCCCACAAGTATGTTCTTTTCACTGCTGTTTCTTTTTCAGAAATAACAATGGCTTTGTTTTGACCAAACTTATATTAGGACAGAATTAATGATGTTCAAAGAGGAAAGAAAAACAGAGAAGAAAAAAGAGAGAAGAAAAAGGAGGATGAGGAGGCAAGTTACCTTGTGACTATCTGTTAGGAAGGTATGCAGTGTGAGAATGGAAGTTTTATTCTCATTGCTCTAAGACTGTACTCCGTGATTTATTCTGACGTAACTGTTTACCTATAAACCCCATACAAAGCAGGGTCATAATTTGTGATCTGTGGTAGAATTTCTAGCAGTCACCACAGGCTTCTACTGAAAGTCCTGAAACGACCTTGCAGTAGTCCAAGCTACACCAAACATTAACACATATTTGTGGTAAACATTTCTGTATAAAGTTACCTGCCACGCATAGAAACACAGAAAACATTCCATAACATTAGTCAAAAAAAATTAAAAACTGAGTCATTTGTAAAACACCTCATATCGTATAAAAGTTCAATGTAAAAAGGTATAGTCCATTTTGTCCTGCACACACGTAGACTAATTCACTTCATGAAAGGAGAAGAAAATTTAAAGGTTTAAAATGCCTCTTTAGCATTTTAGTGTCCAACAAACATATAAATAATGATGGATATGTTTTAAATTTGACCTAGAAAAGTTCTGAAAAATAGTTACCATTGAGTAATGATATTCAGAGACAATTAACATGAATGATATGTTTTATTCATTTGTGGACACTAAAATAGCTCAGGAACGCGAAAACGTCTTAGACATACACAAATCACATGACCATTTAAATGTGCAAATGTAAGAAGATTCAATGTGTTTACATCAAATGACATATTTTTATTGATTTATTGCAGATTCAGTGCATATGAGCCAAATTGTTGAGTGTATAAGAGCTATATTGTGTATTTTATTAAATTAATATATAGTTGTGTTGCAAAAATATTTGGGCTTATATTGTAAATGGCAAGTGTTGCCTTGGTAGCTGTCGAACTCTATGAGTTTTGTTTTTTCCTGCTTCCATTTCCCCATGGAGTGTTGGAAGCAGTGCCTCAGAGCAAAGTCTCTTGTTTAATGTAAAGTCTACCAAGTACTACAGTACATAATCTGTTCAAAATGTGTTTGAGTGAGCTGATGGAGCTAACTGAAAGGTCAAAAAATACATCTGTCAGTCATGGTTATGTACAAGTCCTTCGTGGAAGCTTTTATTAAAGTCATGCTAAATTACAAGAATTACATTTGTACCAATACCTGAAACTTCTTCATGTTTTTTCAATAGCATACAGCTGCTACCTATGTAGATATCATATTGTTGATTGGTTCTCAAAAGTATCTTAAGTGGTTCAAGATGTGTGTCCCCATTATATTTCAAAACCATGCAAAATGCTTTAATGCATGTGTGGTACCACCACTGGTTACTTGCATTGTGTAGTGTTTTACAAGAGGTCTGGGTCTTAACAAAAAGTTTGCCTTTTTTTCCGCGCTCTTCTGCCTCTTTTTATTGGTGTCCCTTGAGAACAATACACCGTCTATTCCTTCATTTTCTTGCACCTTTCCTTGTGACATTTAGCGTGTTTCAAACTTACTTCCATATGAGGCTAGGAAACCTCAAATTTCAGGAATTGGGAAAAATAAAATTAGCACTTGCTGAAGTAGCAGTAGATGGGAAAATGTCTTGATTGACATTTTCCTTCAGCGTTTAAAAATTTTTGCATTTTACAGCTTCATGACAAACAGTTTCCAGCCCATACCTTAGAAAATGTGGTGCTGAGTTAAATAAAGGTTGTTTGTGCATGGGAGCAGAAAAATGCATTATTTGCAAACTGGTGGAGAATTCTGTGCCTTCTTTCCTGGCCACCAAGCCAGTGTAGAAACAACATAAATGTCATAAAATCCTTATATTAAAAATAAAAAACAAAAGCAAAAACAAACACTGAAGTGAATTCAGCTTTGTAATTTTAAACCTCGAAAAATCCAACTGAAAATATTTCTATCAAATGCTGTCAAGATTTTAGACTGTACCTCGTTTGCAAAACTGCTTTGAAAGGGAAGAATGGACAACTCCCATCAGCCTTATTCTCTTGAGAACTGTATTTGGTTCCCAGTAACAGCCTTTCCAAAGCTCTACTCTTGGTTTTTATTATTTGTAAATGTTTAAGTCAGAAAAGAAGGGTTCTTGTACATGTGAAACCTAATTGACTCTCTATATTTTGGACAATTTATGTATATGAAATGTGTTGTCTCTATTATATGATGTTATTTTTTGCCAGGAGACTACAGGTTGATTTAGCTTGATAGCTGAAATTTGATGGAAAACTGATTTCCATTTAGTCTTACCAAGTGTTGCCTCTCTCTTACTAGACAGATAGCCAAGTAGTAAAATCTAAGGCAGTATGTAAATGAAATCAACAAAGAGAGTAGGATTTATTTTTAAAATGTTCTTAATGCTGAGTAACCAGTTGTTCAATTTATTATATGTGTCTGAAGACATTAAAACACTATCAGATTTTAAGAATTGGTTGTGCCAATGTGTGAGGGATTACCTTTAGGCTCTCTGTCACCAGTGATTTACTAGTGTTAGCTGTTTAACACATTATCTGTATTTAGTAGTGATTATTTATTTACAAGTTGGTGGTAATTCAGCAGTCAGGATGCTAAGCTTTTATAGTTGAGTTGAGGGAACCTTGCTTTTATTCATTTGGCTGGCAACTGCCTTTACCACAGACCTCTGGTGCTCAGCTTCCTTGGAAGTCTACGAGATACCAAAATTACCCCTTTGGGGAGCAGCTTGCTTAAGGGGTGATGCATGATCAAACAGTAATATTTCAAGGTGTTTTTATCACAATTCAGAATGTGAAAAAATTATCTTTATTCACATCTTCCAATTACTAACCCCTCAAAAAAATCCCACACATTCAAAATGAATAATAATATTGAATACTTTGTCTTTTAGGCCCTTAAATAACTGAAGTTAAGCACAGAAAAAGAATTTATAGAAATTTTCATAAGAAAGTTAAAGTTCTAAAAACTGTTTACTGATGAACTAAAAACAATATCAGTAACAAAACAATTTTTTCATTAAATGTTAATGATGAAAGATCTTTTCATCAAAATTAAAAGTAGTGAGAATCAGTTAGTTATACCTATACCAAAGTGAACATTAAAGAGACATATCATGCAATTTCAAAGAATGCTTTCACATTATTTCTTAACCTGACATACTTATCCTTTCTGCAGGCAATATGCAAATATTGGCTCACTACTTCATAAATTAATTGAATTCTGGTTTGGAAAATTGACTTGTTTTGTTTTTCAAAATTAGCTGAGATCTTGTAAAACATGACTTCCTTTTAAAGGATCTAGGTACTGCTCAATTTAAAAAATGACACCATAAAAAAAGTCATGTAGTAATAGAGCAGTATGCTTTATTACCACCAGGTTAAAAGCTGTTTGTTGCCTAATGGACTAGAAGCTGCTGAGGTCAACAAGTAGACTGAGGTTTGGCATAATATATGCCCACTCATTACTGCCTAATTATATTCTTTTGACAACACAGAGCATTTATCGGAGCACTAATTCAAATGAGAGTTTTGGCTATCAAGATGTGTTGATTCGAAACATAATTGAATGAGACCTGAATAAAGTCTGACTTTCCTGGCCCCAGTGTTTTGCAGGTTGGCTATTCTCATTTATCAGCCCCATCACTCCATAAGGTTCTTAGCTGCACCAAGTGATTGGTGAACAAGAATTCACAACAAAGCAGCATACATTGTATGGATTTATCTCAATGCTATTGTTTAATGGCTGTGTTTAATGTGACCTATCTGGAAAATGAGGACTCCGAATAAAAAGCTATTACTAATAGTGGCGTTGCCTTCCCTTGAATTCATTAATACACTGCGTACTTCAGGGACCCTGATCATAATTATTTTGGAAAGCAACTGTGGCATCACAACTGTTTGTGCTCTAGTTCTTTATTTGCCAGTAAAATAAACTTTTGGAAAAATTTATTTAACAATATTGTCGCTAGGTCCTCAGTGGGAATGGGTTACCTGGCTTTCAGATAGCTTAGATAAGTTGGTTAGTCAGATAATTACCATGGAGTCATAGCCTAATGATACTAGTGGCTTTTCATATTTATGATTAGTTTGAAGATAATTTGGTTCAAGACCCTAAAGGACTTCAGAAAAATAATTTTATAAGACCTCTCATAAGCTTACATGATTAATGAAACCACATATTTATAAATGGCATTTTAAAGTAAGTACATGTTTATTGTGGCATCTTAAAATAATAAGCCTCTCTTTCTACCCATTCAACAAATGTTTATTGAATTCCTACTGTGTATTTTCCCTGGGCTATTATGCCCAGGAGTAAACAGTAAACAAGGAATGGTACCTGGGTCACGGTCTGGAGGGAGAAACAAAGAGGTAAGTTCTAATACACATTACTCTTGCTTGTTTGCATTTTCCTTCAGCTACTCCACACATCCCATATCTCTGCCATCTCACACTCAGTAAGTGGCATCTCCTAAATTACAGACCAACATAATATTCTGCCCCTGTCGATCTGACCTTTTTTCTTTTAATTTTACTTTTCTTCTGACAATATAAATTAAATCAAGAAGAGTGCATTGCTTTTCCATATTTAAGAAGACCTTTATGGTTTAGACTTATTGGGGTATACTAAATGGCTTATCTATTCTTTATTTTGCTCATTTATTTGTTAACATGTCTTTCTTTTTCATTGAGCACCACTGAGGTGTCAGGTGGCGTTGAAGGATCTCAAGGGAAAAAGAACTAAGCCAATTACATTTTATCCTCAGAGAATTTATAGCTTGTGCCTAGGTGATATATGCTAACATAGAAATTGACCTTATATTGCCTGGATACTGTTACCTTTTTATAACAAAAATAATTTAACTTTTAAGAAGAGAAAAACCATATGCCTACCATGACATTCATTGCTTTCAAGTGTGAGAGTCAAACAAGCTTTTAATTGACTCACCTGAACCATCTGACCAGGGCTGAGAGATTAGGGAGTCATGCAAATGAACAACCCTACCTGGCCAGGCTGCAATGAGGATGAAGTCATGAGTGGAACATGTATCACAGGCTTACTCCATGTCAGTGAGCTATTAAATCCCCTCAAATTATGGTATTTTTAAAAATAGATATGCTCAAAAATACAATTATTTGACAATCACAGAGAACAATCATTTGTAGGATATGAAGAGAACAAATTCTTAAACATCACTATAGCATCAATACAGCACAGAGAAATAGATCATTAAGTTGATGGACCATCTTCAAACTCTTCATTAGATCCTTTTGGAGATGGTTGCACATGGTTCACCAAGGAAATATATCATTTTCTGTTCATGTTAGACATTAATAATGCTGGATAATCCACTATACACTAGGGATTAAATTCTCAATATTTATAAAAGAGGGTGCAACTTCTTTCATTGTTCCCCCTTTTTAATATTTCAGAAAGTTATCAAAAAGTAACTTAGTTTTTTCAAACTATTTTAGATGTTATTGAGTATCTTATGTACAAAGTTTGATTAAAGGAGGGAAAATTTTAGTGAGATTTTACAAATTTTGTATCACGCAGGCTGACCTCCCCCATTAGACGGAATAAGTGTTCTATTTTTTGTCTTACAAATGAAACATTTCACTTTGAGAGGAACAACTTATAAGTGATCTATAGCATTCTAATGAACTATATTTTGATTGTGATATATATTTCAAAATCTAGTTTCCTGAAGTTACAATACTCAGTCAAATTACTTCATAATACTTTTCAAAGATTGTCAAAAAACAAACAACCAAGTTTGGAATCCTCTTTTTGTTCAACTTACACAGATTATCATATTTTGTATAAAATATTGGTGTTCAATACTGCTTATATAAAAATTGTTCTTATTTCCCTAAGGGTTTATTGCATCAGGCAGGCCAAATAAAAGAATAATTACACAAGCCTAAATTAATACTGCTAAATTCTGTTTATAGAGAATTTTCCAATTCCCAGAAAACTTTCACAAATTTACAAGGCATTACAGAATTAAGGATCCTGAAGCTCAAGGAGGTCAATGGACTTTTATCCAAGGGCAATGAGCTTGGAAGCCTTAAGCCCACACTTGAACTTAATGACCAGTTCTTCTATTTGTTCCAGATTTTGTGAATTCTGCAATCTTGCCCTATCTAATATCTTGCCTCTCTAATATCTTAAATTTATCATCCCTAAAACATTAAATTATGCCAGTAATGTGCCTTCCCCTTTAAATTGACTGTCACATCATATAATTTAGATCCCCTCTATGTTAATAGTTCATAACAACATTAAATAATTTGAAAATAGAGAATACGGATTGTAGTCTCCAAGTAAAGAAAAATACATCACAAGAATTGAGCCTCTCTTAAGATCGTCCTCAATTTTTTACTGTCATTTATAAAAATGTTTCACAGCATTGATGGTATGATCTCCAAAATATTCTGAAACAATATTATGGAAGATTTGTTTTTCCATTAACTTGGTATATTCTCACCTGGAAGAAATCCATAGACTTTATTTAATTCCTTTATATTATGAAATTTTGCATATATTAAATTAATAAGATTATTAATTGGCTTCTTAGAAATAATTACATAAACTCTAATAATATTGAAAAGACATTTAAATATTACATTCATATATATATGGATTCATATGCACACATAGAGGTGTGAGAGTCAAATCATTTCAAAAGCCAGTATCACAAAATAAAAGAATTTGAGTAGTAACAATGTGGCTAAGGGATGAAAAACATGTTGTTTTATTTATGACTTACCTCATCCTCATTTGATACCACTGCTGTCTTCAATGATCTGATGAAAAAGAGAGATAGCAATTGCTATCATTTTCAGGCTGGTTAATCAAAAGTGAAGTGTTCTGGGGCTTCCCTGGTGGCGCAGTGGTTGGGAGTCCGCCTGCCGATGCAGGGGACACGGGTTCGTGCCCCGGTCTGGGAGGATCCAACGTGCCGTGGAGCGGCTGGGCCTGTGAGCCATGGCCGCTGGGCCTGCGCGTCCGGAGCCTGTGCTCCGCAGCGGGAGAGACCATAGCAGTGAGAGGTCCGCGAACCGCCCCCCCCCAAAAAAAGTGAAGTGTTCTGCTTCTTCCTGAATTTTGCTTACTCATACATTTTTAAATATCTTTCTTTCCAATATACAGAAAACCGACTTGACTTTCAAGAGGTCCAGAAAAAAATTTTAATGTACCTGTAGCACTATTTTATGTTTTGAAAATTTAAATTCAAATAGATGATATGAGATATTCATTCATTCATTTTATTGATCAGCTGAATATCTCAACACTATCTCTTTAACAATATTAAATCATATTTTGATATTATTCCTCCTTACTTTTGCAGTTGGAAGACAATGTCTTCAATATAATAATTTGCTTTGACGTAAGATTTTTGAATTTTTATTTTATTCTTTCCATTATAAATCAGATATATATATATCTTTATAGCATTAATTTTTATAATATTATCTACTGACTTGCACGTGACTAGCCTCTTTATTCTAATCTTAATTTCATAATTTTATCTCAACATCAACTATTATATAGTCTTTCTCATCTATTTGCTTTTCCATTAGATATGTTCATATAGATATAAGTATTTTCCATATGTCTTCATATTTATGGATCAATTATGGAGGTAGTGATGTTTCACCCAATAGTCTCATCAAAATGTTCAAACTGCTTTTATTAACCTATAGGAAACTTAGCTATTTTTTAGGTGTAACCTACATGGAGTGTTAAAATTGACAAAATGCATAATAGAATATAACAGTATAAACAGTGGTAAATAAGTTAGGATGCAGGGTCTTAGTTAAAATCTTTATGCAAGAGTGCCTAGCTACTTCATTGAAAGGTTGAAAAAGTGAAAGTGAATTATCTTACTCTATTATTAGTAATTCCTATATGTTAAAAAATTCTCATTTTAAAATCTCATCCTGTGAAATGTTTGGCTTTGACTGAAGAAAAGAAAAGACCCTTACTTCTGAGATGTGCTTATGATTTCTCAATCTGCCTTTTTCCCCAAACACCTTGAAAATTCAACTATTGTACGTATTTTATCATTTCTTTCATTTTGGATAACTACTAAAATTTAATCTATGTTCATAATGCAAAGGAGAAAAAGAAATAAATGAATGGGTCAAAAGTAGCCTCTCTGGTGATTTTCCTTCCCGAGAATGTGACATTTCAATTCAATTCAACATTAATTTATGGAGCATGTATAGTGTTTTTGAATACAATGGAGCATACAGATATTAACAAAATGCAGTCCCTGTCTCTATAGAATTTAAAGTATATTGGGAAATGAAGTTATTTACACAAACACAGTTTGTAGTTGGTACTATGGAAGAAGTACAAGTTGCAGTGGGTAAAAAATGAGAGTGACAGAGAGAGAGAGCAAGTACTTTCAGCAGAGGAAATGAGAGGTGGGGAGGGAATCAGTAACAGCTTCTTGGAGAAGGCAGCATTTGAATTGAGCATTTAAGGTGGGACAGGATTTTGGCAGCGGAGATGTACAGGAAATGCATTCTGGAAGGAAGGAGAGGCAGTGTGTGCAAATACATTTAAATAAAGTCAAAGTATTTTCTGATTAGAAAGCTAGAAAGGATTGGGAAGGTGGGTTAGGTCAAGATGGGGATTGTACTGAATGCTGAGTTTATGACGTGTCATGTGAATTTCTATTCCAAGGAAGAAGAAACTTGAGGATACCTGAATTAGGCTCACCAGCTGGGAGAGCTCTGTGAAAGGCTTGCCAAGCTGAATGTTGAATTCAGGAAAATAACACTAGGACAGCTTGCTGCTGCCTGGTGATCCATTCTTTATAAGATGCTGCCTAATAGCACCTTGTTCTTGGGTCGGGTCCAACCATCTAGGGGCAATGCCAACTTTGCTGAATCTTGCAATTCTCAGCTTCAAGCCCTCAGCAGAGTATTTATGTGTATGTTTCCAACTTCCCAGAAATAATTCTTCCTTTGAAATCTGTAATCATGTTCGAAGCTTTAGGAAGCAAAGAGAGACAAAAGAGAAAGGCGAAAGACCAAGAGCATAGATGATTTTCATCCCATGGAAGAGTGGCTTTTTAACATTCCCAGATTTTCCAGTCTAGTATCTGTGTGAATTCTGTTAGGCAGAACAATTCTATTTCTAAATATTTTTGTCTGAGTCCACTCATCCAGGGCCCTCCAGGCTGATATAGGTGTGCTATCTTAATGTTTCTATAATGTTCCATTCCTATCAGAGAGGAGCTTTAAATTATTGATTATTTAGGCACTGAAATAAGGAATAATGGCCTTAGATTAGTGGTTCCCAACTGGGGGCAGTTGTGCCCCACAGGGATATTTGGCAGTATATAGAGGCAATTTGGGTTGTTAAGAGGTGGGGGAGTTGGGTTGCTACTGGCATCTGTAGCAACTAAACATCCTGCAGTGCACAATACAGTGCTTCCCCCAACTAACAAAGATTTATTTTGTCAAAAATATCACTAATGTCCAGGTTGAGAAATTCTGCCTTAGAAAGGAGGTGTTTAGGAAAAGAGCAGTGAATAATACTAGGTTTGGGGTAATGGACATTGACTATTAAATGGATTGACATGTTTTCTTCCTGAGTTTTGAGAGGAGTTCTGGAAATTCTCCTAAATTACTTAGCATAAGGACTTATTTCCAATTTCTTGTGCATATATTCTGCTCTGGAGATTGCCAGGACAGTATCTCTTGCAGCTGGGAGTATTATCTCATACTCTAATCAGTACCAGTAACACATATATTTGAAGAATCTCCATGGAATGGAAAGGTGTTGCTTGGGATGGCTGTTTACTCCTCCTGAAGAAGTTGAAAGCTGATTTCCTAAGAAGGGAAGGTAAAACAAAATTCCCTAGCTGTAAAGGAGGGAAGAGTCTGCCTCTGGGACTATCTCAAAGGTCTGGTCTACTGCTGCCTTAGAGATCAAATGATATGATCAATTTATCTTTCAACCTCAAGTCACCTGTCCTTAACGTGTATGTGAAATCTGTCTCTCCCATGACATTGGGACTTTGTGGGGCCAGGTATTAAAAAATGTGTTGGTGGTAGGAGGTGTCAGATCAAGGAATGGCAATGTTTAAACAGAAGCTAGGTGACCATAAATATGTCTGGATGCTGCAGAATGACTGCCTCTATTGATTTCTTAGGCATCTTCCTACCTGAATCTTTCAGAGTAATACGTGGAATGCCAAAAAATTTCAGATTGACTTTCGAAATGAGGTGAGGGGAAGGTGAGTGCAAATGGTTTCTTAAAAGTTTTATTTCTCTTGACACATATTCTGTTTTACCATCTGTAAGGCAGGGTGGGCGGTTCCAATGCACATTTTATGAATTTGAACTTAAAATGACTCTGGTTTAAAAATAATAATGGTAATGTGTTAAAAGGGTGACAGGAACTCCGGTGGCAAAGTTAAAAGTCTGAACATTGACAGGATAATTAATATAAACAGCAGTTACCATAGCCAATCCACATTTGAGATTTTATTTGGTACAACTTGGCTAAATACGCACTAAGTGTGTTAAAACTAAAGTTAGTACACACTGTAGTGAATGCTGGTGTTACTAACAGGCCAGGAACATGTTGAAAAGCACTCGAGGGGTGGAAGTGAAAACCATAGCCTCAGCCTCTGAGGTGTTCTTTCCAGGGACACTCAGTCACCCCCTAGCACATACAGAAACTTGCTGGGTTTTATTTATGCTGGAATCTTTCTATATTAAAAAGCAATATAATCACTGAAATACCACTACTGTTCAAGTTAATTTACTTTCTAATGGTTTATTTGCATAGTGGAATTTGCATTTTATTTCACAGCAAATGTTATGACTCCACCTGCCCTATTTTAGATGAAACACAAAAACAAGAGAGAAATAGAAACAGTTAAAGAAAATAATGAATATAAGAAACTTCTCATCCACCCATCCTCACTTAGCAATACAGAACCCAGCAGTCTGGAGAGCATGAAAGACCCCGAAGCTTTCAACCCTCATGACTAGTGCACTGACTTTCTGTTTTGATCTTCTCTCTTTCTTTGTCTTTACAGTGCTTGCAGTTCAATAAAGGTAATTTCCACAGGTGATATTGAGCCCTACAAAGTTCATCGTGAGGGTATATTCATTTTGGGAAGTGTAGAAGACAAGTGAGACATAGAATGTCTTATCAACCTTCAACATCACTCCTGCTTATCTGACTGTTATTGGCCTCAGACAGATGGGGGTGCTAATTGCAGATCACAACCTAATGTAGCAAAGCACTGCTTTCTGACCTCCTTCTGTGATCAAGAGCATGAAACTTGGCGATATACTTTCCTTTTTCATTGAAGCACATGCATTTTCTTTGGGGGCTTAAAGGTTCAAATCCTAGGGTGACAGCTGCCATTTTAAAGGTGACTCATTAGAGTCATTTAGAGAGTCCCCTAACAGATGGATAGGACTTTGTTTCCCAGGAAACACTGACAGGTTACAAGTTGCAACAGTTTTTAATAATTTCAACCAACTTATACACATCTGTCAATCACCCTATTTGGTAAAGTTAATAATGCAGTAATCTGAGGGTGACAAAGTGATGGTTTTTTAGAAACAATTTATTCCATAACATTTTTACATAAAGAAAAGAAAATGTAGGTCAGATAAATTTGAAAGTTTATTTTTTACCCATAGGAAAAGACTCCTTTTATTTTTCAATAATAAATTTCATATTTAGGTTACTATTCAGAAGAATTCATAGATGCTTCATATAAAAAGCATTAGGGACAAAACTATGAAAATATAAAGAAAAAAATTTTAAGCACAGTTAAGCAGTCATTTTTCTCTTTGAAAGCTTTTATAATTACATAATAAAGTTTCCCAAATAAATTAAATTGCAAGTATTTCCATTTACAAAGTTACAGAGAGGAAGTATAGTGGTTAAAAGTCATAGACTCTTACCTCAGAGCCATAACTCTCACCTACCACCCTCTAGCAATGTGGCCTTATGTCATGAATGGGCAAACTATGGTCTTTGGATCAAATCCAACCCCCAGCTTATTTTTGTAAATAAATATTTATTGGAAGCCAGCCACACTATAATTTATATGTCTATGGCTGTTTTCTAGTACAACAGTAGAGTTGAGTAGTTGGGACAAAACTGTATGTTTTGTACACAAAGTAAAACAAAATATTTACTATCTGGCTCTTTACAGAGGAAATTTGTGTTGTATAACTACTATATACTTCAGTTTTTCCATCTGCAAAATGTGTGCAAGAGTAACTTCTAAAGTAATTGTAAGGAATAAAAGAAATAAGACATAAAAAGCTTAGAATCATTTTGGACACATAGAAAACTCTCAATGAACGCTATCCATTATTGCAAATGGACTCATCTGAGCAATACAAATCTATCTACACATAACCACAATACATCATTTCAAAATCTTGTTGAAGGTCATTGTCAGACAGAAAATTCTAAGCACAACAAAACAATGATAACAAAACAGTTCAAAGGTTTACTCAGTTTATTGTAGTTTCCCAGTCATCACCAACAACTCTTCCTTGCACATTAATAGCTAATAAGTCATTTAAGCACTTACCACTATTTTACCGGAAACTGGAATGCCTTTACCTTGTTTGCTGCTAGCTTGTAGAAGTATGTAATCCATGGTCAAATGCTTCTCAGTAAAGTTAAACAAGTGGCAGCTGGCACCATACAGCTCTGTTATAATGAAAACATGAGGTGGCTGCCATTACACAGTCCCGCACTAATGAGAACAGTAGGAGTCTAGCATTACAATGGTCTAATGAAAACAGGAAATGGCTGGCATTAAATTGGTATAATAAAAACAGGGGGTGGCTAGCATTACACTGGTGGAATAAATAAATTAAGAGATGTCAGACCTCCCCAATCTCATCTCTGTTATATATGACCACAGTACCCACAATTTGGACTAGATCCATTCAAAGTCAACCAGTGTTGGATGAAAACAAGATTTTTTCGTACTGTACTTCAAGTTTCTTTTATTTCAATTTGTGTTTCCCTTAGGCCGAAGCAAGCATGCTGTAAAATAACAATGTGATTTACACTAAACTCTTTTTTCCCCCCTTAATTCAAAAAAAATAAAACAACATTATTTCCAACTCCAGAAGAAGATTGGCTGGAATAAGAGCCAGCAATTCAAAAAGAGTTTCTAATTTGGTCCTTTCCTTTTCCTCTCCTTTCTCTGTTAAGTATCCAATGGTGACTAAATACTCAGAGTGGCATAAAACAAACTAAAAAGGAACACAAAAAGGAAATAAAATGCCTCAGAGAAAAAAATTAAGCATAAAATCAATCATTTAACTAATGGATTTTTTTCTCTGAACAAAAGGTCAACGTTTCTCATATAGTGGTTTTATTTTTAAACTTATTAGTATAGATAGAAGACTTTTGTGTATACTTCTCAGACAATAAATTTACAAGAATCTTATGTTTTATTGTAACTCACAGGGCCAGCTGTATCTGATTCACCGTGGTCTTTTTTTTTTTTTTTACATCTTCACTGGAGTATAATTGCTTTACAATGGTGTGTTAGTTTCTGCTTTATAAAAAAGTGAATCAGTTATACATATACATATGTTCCCATATCTCTTCCCTCTTGCATCTCCCTCCCTCCCACCCTCCCTATCCCCCCCCTCTAGGTGGTCACAAAGCACCGAGCTGGTCTCCCTGTGCTATGCGGCTGCTTCCCACTAGTTATCTATTTTACGTTTTGTAGTGTATATATGTCCATGCCACTCTCTCGGTTTGTCACAGCTTACCCTTCCCCCAGCTTACCCTTCCCCCTCCCCATATCCTCAAGTCCATTCTCTAGTAGGTCTGTGTCTTTATTCCTGTCTTATCCCTAGGTTCTTCATGACATTTTTTTTCTTAAATTCCATATATATGTGTTAGCATTTCTCTTTCTGACTTACTTCACTCTGTATGACAGACTCTAGTCTAGCTGAAAACAGCGTAAGTTGACACAGTTCAAGGTCAAGGTCAGTACATTAATCCTATCACTCAGTAGCTCCAACTCCCATTTAAAAAAACAAAAACAAAAAACCTACATCAGTAACTTTATTATTTTTACATTAAAAATTTATTTATTTACAAATGACTTCAAACAAGAACAATACTAAAACTACTTCCATGGCTAGGGTCATGTTTCTGAAGGCTTATATACACTGACAGCTTTATTTTTCCAACGTAGAAAACAGACAGGAACATTCTGGTGAGGTCGCCAGATGATAAAACAGCAGTATGATTCAAATATGGTGAAAATACTGATAATCAAATAAAACTTTTTAATCCAGTTTTACACACTGACATTTAATTTTTTGTGCTCCACAGTTTTTATTAGTCTTCTCTAAGATGATTGAATTAGCTTAATGAACAAATCCACATTCATGAATACATTTCTGTCTAATATATACTAAAGAAAGTAAGTGGAAGGGGAAAATAATCTTATGCTACTCCTATCACATTTTTACATTTGTGTAAGATTAAATCTCTCTTCTTGAATGTGCGTTCTTAAGAAATGACCAAAATTGAGATTATTAAATTTTAAATAAGGAATCATGGACAAAAAGTCAATTAAAATTCCTTATTCATTTTTTTTCAAAGAGGTAGAATTTATTAGCCTAAAAGAAGTGCTTTCTCTTACATGTTTAAAGCCAGAATTAAATCTATGATGTGCTGAACACTAATATATATGTTACACAAAATGTGTTGCTGGGCTTGCATGGGATTCACAGACATGGCTTAATCGAGACACAAAGTGATGTGTGCCGTGCATTCAAAATTAGCATCTGGCCCAGGGCCACTCAATTTGGCATACTAAGAACTGATTCTATCCTCTGCCAAGTTTCTGCAGGGACTAGACTCACTGAATTCTGAATCACAGCCTCTAATTTTCCCTTCAACAGACTCTTTTTGAATTGTGGGACCAGAGAAACTTGCAAGTGAACATAAAAATTAAATGTGAAATATAGAACTCTCCAAAGAAAAATATTCTTCATAAAAGATGGATATAGAACATGAAATATTTCCAATTAATCACTTGTAATGTGGACCACTTACTAGCCAGCTCACCCTCCATTCAGTGTATTTGTTTCTTACACAAACAGAGAGCACGCTATAGGCTGCCCCTTCTGCCAAACTCCAAAGAAATTCTTGAGAGCTTATGAATTTGGCATATCATGAATTTACTTGACAGGTCTCATCATATAGTAGGCCGTATTTTTATTAGCCAACTTTGTGGAAGAAATGGCACTTTGCCCTAATATCAAACTAACCAATTCTGTCATGGTTGACATCTTTATTACATTATTAAATACATCAGTCAATACCAGCTGGTGTAATTGAGTCTTGTTATGTAACTCAGATAGTTGTTAAAACTATGGATTTTTTATCAAAGTCAAGTCAACATGCAGAAAAGGCTATTGTTGTAATGGAATTTTAGAAAAATATGTATCATTATTGCAAGTATTTCCGATTTAAAATAGTGAATTGACCTTTCCTTGGATTATGCTCAGAATCATCTGTAATTGTGTTCCACTGAAAGCACTGTGTTAAACATTTGATTATAGTGATTTTAGCTTTGTGCAGCATATGTAATCCATGAAACCAAGCACCTGGAAATTACAGGGGGAATCACAAATGTCTGAAGTGGCAACTTTGAGAAGAACTTGAAAAGACATGCTTAGAATTGAAAAGGGGGAGAGGGTAAAAACAATTGGGGAAGAACAATTTATTAGAAGAAAAAGAAATCACTCTATATTTTGAATTCTTAAAAAAAAATAGCTCCAAAGAAAGCTCAATAAGTTTTCTTGGAGATCAATAAAATTATTTTTAAATGAGTAGAAAAGATGCTAAAGGAGAGAAAATTAAAGGAAAAAAAATGTAAGTATTTAGCTTCCTTTCAAAGCTCATTAAAACAGCTTTTAATGCCTATCTAAAATAATGGCATAGGATTAAATTAAATTTCCACAGGCAAAGTCAGCATTATTTTTTTTTAAATCAGTATCTAATCTGGATAAAGCAACTTAATTTCTAATTTCCCCTAAATCCTGAAACCTAACACCTGTTCCATTGTGTTTTTCATAAGAAAGTAAAATAGTCTTACATCTTATCCAGAAAGAACAAAATTCCCATGAGAAATTTCTTGTATTTTTAGCATACCTGAACTTTCAGGATTCCACAGGAAGAAATCTTGGTAATAGCCCACACTGGAGCAATTTATATGTGACTCATTTTAAATAAAAATGAAATGTTAAATGAAAGATTCTTTAACCCAAATATAAAATGTAATATAACCATGAAATTTCAATAGCACTTAAAAAGTATATCAAGTGTAAAAAAAAAACCTGAAAATTTAAAATATAATTTATGTTTAAGAGATACACATATTTTTAGTAATACTTTTATCCAATAAAAGTAGTCCTTTTAATTTCATTTAACACCAAATTGTCCTTAAAAAAAAAGTCTCAATATACACGTGCCTACAAGGCCAGCCCCAAGATTTTAAAAAAATGACCACCTAAGAAAACAAATAGTCCCATAAATATTCCTCTTTAATTCTTAAAGTGCTCTCATCTCCACCAACCAGAAAACATTTAGGTATTATTGAACACTGGGGGAGGGGAGTAGAGGGGGTGTCAAAATAAAATCAGAGCTCCACACCTTACCAGACAAAAACAGACCCTGCATGTTATTGCACTTTTAAATATCCACAATAAATTCAACTGAATACTTTGACAACCTAAGAGTTATATACTATCTCTTATACTATCTCAAAGCCATATACTATCTCTTATTAAACATTACATTTTTTTGCTCTTTTCCTTTACTCCATTTCAGTATCTTGGCTTATGTGTTTCTCAGGAAACTATGCCGGTTCAATTCTCATTACTGTTTCATTTCAGAGATCTCAATAAATAATAGCTAAATTTGACATGCAGTTCATAACTTAATATTAAGTACTTGAGAACTTAATGTATCTACATGTGGAAGATCAGTTAGGGGTATATATGGTACCTGGATCTCCCAGTGAATAGTCTATGCCCATGTTCAGAACATCAACAAAGCAGTGGTATAAAATTAAAAATAAGCTTTAAAATGATTGTCATATTTGATATTTTTAAAGAATCAAATTGATTATGGGGATAATAGAATAAGTACTGGATCTCACAAATATGTTCTGTTTTCATAATATGTTTATTTTGAAATGTATATGGAGTGCAATATTTAATTTTATATGACAATTCCATATAATATTTATTTATATCTATCATCTATTTATCTATATCCTATTGGTTCTCTTTCTCTAGAGAACCCTAACTAATGCAAGTGGTGTACCATAATATTGTCAGTGCTTGGAGCCAATTTACTTAATGATAGGTTTGGTTTAAGACAGTCAAGGACCGTGTTGAGAAATGTGGCCTGAATTAATTTCATGCCCAAGGCATGTATAAGTTGCTTCTCCCAAATGTCTTCATCAAAAGGGTTGCCACAGAAAATAATAACTACCTCGCTATTCTCGAGGTTAAGTAGAAGTCTGTACAGTGAACAAAGGGATAGAGAAATTGGTGGGAAGAATGGAGTTCTAGCAAATGCCCCCAAAATTGTGACTGGTTTAGAAAAATATACTGATAGGAAATTTTATACTAGAATGACTGATTGCTGTCAAAATTATCATCAGCCCATAGAGTGATTTCTTGGCAAGTATGGTATACAGAAAGATTTCTCAATATCTCCTTGGAGCACCTCTACTTCCTTAAAGGAAAACATATCCAAAAGTCCTCAGTTATTAACAAATTGTTTGCATTATTATGTTAGTTAACTGTGTACAAAATTAAATATAAACTAAATATGAATTCCATACATTGATCATTTTTAACTGAAAAAAAAGTACAAATTACATACAAACAGGGATACAAATCCTATATAATTCAAATTAATCACAATTAAGATGGTAAATGATTGTGTTTTGTTGAAACTAAATTGCTGCTAGAAACATGAATATGAACATGGCACAACGCTCTGTTTGGGGACTGACTGCAGGTGGTTGCAAGTTTGGCATCGTTAAATTCCTGTGCATCTTATAATGACACAAATCTCCTACCAGTTATCTCTTTTTGACTTTTTATAAAACACTCATTAGTATACATACCCTGATGTCTTTTGAATGAATGCTTCATTTACATATTAATTCTGTCTCTATTCTTTTCTCTTTAGCCTACTTCAATAAATTGTTGATAGGTCTTAGTTTAATAACTAAAATTTTCTATGATTTTAAAAATGAAAGCTTATACTTTGAAAGCTCTGGTAGAAAATGTTGTGGCACTCAAGGATATGTCTGCATATTTCAGAGAACATATGGGCCCCACTTGAGAGAAACTATTATAGAAGAATATTTTATTGTGGTCATTTATTATCCTGGGATATTTTTTTTGTCCAAAATATTTTTTTCCTTATCTCATTCCCCATATTTTTCTCTCCAGAATGTAAGCATTAAATTGTGAGATGCATCAGAATGCACCATAGAAATATCATGAGACATAGATCCGGCTTCAGAAATGTATTTAATTTTATGACTCTAAATAAGTGTCTGCCCTTATCCACAGCTGAGTTGAAAAAAAGCAAATCAATGCCATCCAGGGAACCTCCACAACATGAGATCATGGTTAGGTGGAGTGATAATCTTCCAAATGAAGAAAGGTCAATGAGATAAGGCACTGCTTAACAAGTCTTTAAATTTCTCCATTTTGGCAAAGTTCCCAACAAGGAAGCAAGAAGTGGCATTGAAGTGTCTCATTCTCACCTTGATGAGCCCTTAAAATGTAATTTACTGTTGCTCTCAATTACTATACATTCCACAAGTGTTTACTATTTTTGACTTACAGCAGCCTCACAGTCAAATGATGATGAATAAACATAATGAAGTGTTCTGTTTTAACGGAAATCTAGTGCTAAAGCAAAATAAGATATTTAGACTTATATATATCATATAGACTTATATTTAGACTGAATGACTCCCACTTGAAGTTTTAATAAACTGCCAAAACAATATGCTAAAACTAGAGTGAAAGAGTTATTCCACGAAGACAGATATTTTTCCGAGGTAATAAGTGATTTCCTTCACAAAGAAGTGATAATTTGGTTTGTTTTCCCAATGTGTTATTTGTATTAATTATCTAGATTCTAGAAGGTCTTCATATTACCAAGAAACTTGGTAACTAGCAATGAATTCAAATGTCTTCAGTATGGCAAGCATTGCCCAATTACACTTTAATTGAAAGTACTTTCTCTTAAGCTATGTCATATGTGCCACATATGTCTCATGATATATGTGTGTGTGTATATATATATATATATGGCTGTTTAAGGTCTACACAGTGGCTAAAAGCAAAACAACAAAACAAAGCAAAAACTAAAAAACATTGGCGGGGAAGACAATACATATGGATGTGGGTGGCAGTGTTTGAAAAACAGATCTGGCAGTCCCTAAAGGAATATTTCAGGAAAAAAAAAAATATTTATACCAAACTAGTTCATTGTTACATTTAGTGAGGGTTTCTACCAAATATTTATGCTATCAAAATTATAACCTTTGCCATTGCTGGCTTGTGCCCTTGGATTTCATTTGTGAGATAGAATTTTGGATGGTGCCTTGTTCTCTTTGCCCTACACATTTTAAATTTTCTTGTATAGAATTAGTTTTAAAAGATTGGGTTGCATTATTTATGTATGTTGCACAGCATGCATATCTATATACATTTATTTAACCAGTCCCAACATGGGGCTAGAAGCAAATAAGGAGAACAAATATATTTGCAATTCATTATGTGATAAGTCCTAAAATGCTCACTTCTTTTCCTTTATTCTCATCCAAAAGTTTCTCTACTTCAAATTTGAGATATATTTAATTAGAGATCACTTATTAAGAACACAGGCTTTGAAGTCAGAAATATATATGTGCAAATCAACTTCAAACCCTTGTAATCTGGGTGAACTTGGGAAATTTATAAATTATCTGAGTTACATTTACTCATTTGTACAATTATGCCTAATTCATTAGGTTATTGTGAAGATAAAAGTGATTACGTTTATGATATGTATATACAACAGTGTCTGGCTCATACTAATTTGTTTTTAAATGTTAGTGCTTATTTTTAAGAAATACTTTTATTATTCACTACTTCAAAATGTAAGACATTTATTTGGCTTTGAAATAAAAATGCTAGTTCCTGTGTAAATAAAAAGATAACTAATACAAGAGGGTCTTAGATACACGAGTGAATATGGAAGTTCTAAGGAAGGTGAAAACAGACACATACTTTTTCCAATTAATTTAATATATTTTAACTATTTAATTTTAAAAATAAATACTTTGTTTTATATTATTATTACTATCTCCTTTTTAATGCATTAGAAAACTGAATCCTGGACACATTCTGTGCAGGATTTTAACCAAGATCTAGTTTTGAAATACATGCCTTCTCACCAATAAGTTGTTTCATCTGAGTGAATTCCACTCAAGGGGCTGGGGAATGCTTTCATGTTTTGAAGGATATACAGGCATACCTCATTTTATTGTGCTTTGCTTCATTGCACTTTGCGACTATTGTGAGATTTTTTTGTTTGTTTTTTGTTAAAATCAAAGGCTTGTTTAACCCTTCATCAAGTAAGTCTATTGGTGCCATTTTTCCAACAGCATTTGCTCACTTCGTGTGTATCAGTGTCACATTTGGTAATTTTCACAATATTTCAAACCCTCCACCAGTAAATATATTGACTCGTTAAAGGCTCAGATGATGATTAGTAGTATTTTAACAATGAAGTATTTTTTAATTAAGGTCTGAATATTTTTTTTAGACATAACGCTATTGCACTCTTAATAGACTACAGCACAGTGTAAATATAACTTTTTCATGCACTGGGAGACTAAAAAGTTTGTGTGGCTTGCTTATTGCGATATTCACTTTATTGAGGTGTTCTGGAACTGAACCACAATATATCCAAGGCATGCCTGTACCATTCAAACTAGACCATCATGAAATTAAATGGGTAGGAAGATGGAAGAGAATTTAAGGATAAGGGAACATCAAGAGCAAAGGCACATATGGCTGATATTTCGTACATCATTTGGGTATTGGGAGGTATATCCATATGATTGGAATATGGAATGGGGAAGAATGAACTAGAACGTGATATTCAAAATGTACTAGATTTGGAGTACCTTGAATGCTATGAGTTTATACTTCTTACCAAAGATGATAATGAAAGCCTTCTGAAACTGCCGATCAGAAACATAATGTATAATAGAGTAAAAAATAGAATGAATTGATGAGCAAATTGTCCTGATAGGAAATTATAATAACCTGAACAGTTCTTTACAGATATCAACATACATTCTCAAATCTCATAATGTTGCTTCCAACTTCATGAGAAAATTGAAGCAATCAAAAGAGAAAATAACATGCACCCACATCCTCTGCCTCTTCCAATGTCACCATGGATGAGACCTCTGTTCTCCCAAGCAAATCAGTTCCTCCCTTTCTGCACCAACTCCCATCCTTTCAGGTTCTGCACTCTAGGCAATTCTTGTCACTTCTTCTGAATTCTCAACAGTTGGCTCTCTGTTGAGCATTGCAATTAGCAAACAAATGTGTTGTTATTTATAAACACACACACACACACACACATTTCTCTTGACACACTCGCCTCACCTGCTACTGCATATTTTGGTGTTGTTGTTTTCCCATTTACAATGGAAGTCCTTGAACAAATTTTCTGTACTCTTATCTTCAAATCTTCTCCTTCTGTTCTCTCCAAAGTCCAATCCAATTAGGCTTTTGCTCCTTTCTCTTATTCTTGTGACACTGCTCTTATCAAGGTTGCTAAAACCAAGGCTGACTTCCAGGCTGTTGAATGCAATAGTCAGCTGCATGAGCAACTTTTCAAGGAGTTGATCACTCCTTTCTCATTAATATATTTCTTTACTTGTATTCCAGGACTCTCTTGGTTTTCCTTCTGACATGGATTGATTCTTCAGTATCCTGAATCTCCCTTTTCTTCATAACCTCTTAATTTTGGAGCATCCAAGAATTCAGTCTTTGCATCACTTATATTCTCTACCTATATGCATTCCTTTTGTAGTCTCTGCTGGTCTCATGGCTTTAATCATGTGCAAATGATTCCTAAATTTATATTGCTAGTCTAGACCTCTTTTTCTAAATTCCAATTCCATATGTCCAATTCCTTCCTTGATAAGTCTACTTGCTATGTCTAACTCAACATCTCAAAAAACTGAACTCTGATCTTCACAATTAAAATAAAATGAAACAAACAAAACAAAAGAAACCATTTGCAACCTTCTGCATCTCAGTTGATGCCAACTCTATCCTTTCAGTTGCTCAGAACCTAACTACAGAGGCCTCCTTTACTTTTTTTTTCTTTCAAATCCGTTTAAACTCTCAGGTAACCTGTTGATACTTTTTTCAAAGTAGGCAGAAACCTTCCACTCTCCATGGCTTCCACTAAACTACTCCAGTCCAAGACACCATTGTTTCTAGCCCAGATTACTTTATAATCTCCTCACGTGTCTTTCTGCTTCTAGCTTTGCCCTTTTAAGTGATTGTTCTCAACCTAAATGCAGAGTGATCCTTTGAAATCATAATCTGCAAATAATTCTCCATGTCACTTAGAGAAAAAAAACAAAGACCTTATAAGGGCGTAGAGGGTGAGTGTGCTCTTTACTGCCTTTCTTTCACACACTACTGTACCTTCCCCTTCCCCTGTTTTCAGGTACATTGTACTCTTTCTTCTGGACATCAATTTGGTTAAAACCTTCACTTATTTAAAGTCTTAGCTTAGTCTTGGCTTACATATTTGTTTTTCAAAATTTTTAAAATTTGAAATGGGAGAAAAAGAACAGACAGTAAGAAAGCTGGATATGAGAAATAAGGGGGCCAAACAATGTAAGCAAGTCACGACCTGGAGTTACTAACTAGGCACCCAAATTCCCATGCACTGTGAAAGCACCTCTTGTGTTCATTTTATGAATAAAAAAAATTTCTCCTTTTTCTTTACAGAAACCAATAACCTTGGGAACTTTCATACAAAGACAAAAAGGACTGTAATTTCTGCTTCATAAATGTATTGTCAAGAAACAGTGAGATGAGTAAGAAAAAAACCTGGTAAATAAAAACAGTTTATCATTTAATAAAATACCTATATTATTCACTTTCCCTAAAAAATAAATCTTTTGAAGGAATTTGGAAGAATATGAAGGAAGTATATTAATGCCACTAAAGTGGTGATTTAAAAGTAAATATTAGGTGTTAAAGCTTTCCACGATATTGAAAATAATTAGTATTTTTGTATCAGCTTTCATAGCATTTGAAGTTTATAACATGATTTTTTTTTTTTTTTTGCCGTACGTGGGTCTCTCACTGTTGTGGACTCTCCCGTTGCGGAGCACAGGCTCCGGACGCGCAGGCTCAGTGGCCATGGCTCATGGGCTTAGCGGCTCTGCAGCATGTGGAATCTTCCCGGACCGGGGCACGAACCTGTGTCCCCTGCATCGGCAGGCGGACTCTCAACAACTGCACCACCAGGGAAGCCCTATATTATTTCCTTATAATGCTGTAAGCTTATGGTGCAGTCATATTCTTAGATAATATGTTTACACACATATGTAGGCATATCTATAGAGAGATGGATAGATACATATACACATAAAGATACTTGCTCATTCTTATGACATAAAACATATTGATTACTTTGAAAATGAGATTATCTGGGATGAGATGTGTATTTCAATTATTACCTAAGTCATATTAATCTTGATTTATTCAATTTGAGTATAATGTTGACTAACACTTCAATTAGTTCCAGTTTGCTTGATTTCACACCCCATAAAATTAATGCTGGCTGTGTCTACATAGGCAAAGTGGAGATGCAGTAATTATTGCAAAATCATAAGTAGCAAACACATTCTGTTATTGAAGAAAGGTAGCCTGATAATTCTGAACTATTCAGATTGGCTTTCTATATTCAGGACATAATATTAAAAGACAGAAAAATGTTAATTGACCCTTAGCGAACCTTTATGTGTGATATTCATCTCAGTGAAAGAGAGAGTATTTCCCATCCTACTTTACAACTAATCTTAAAGCAACACAACTCTCATTCAAACTTTCAAATGCAAAATAAGGAGGTCGTGAGAAGTAAAGAAATTTGAAAGGCTCCCCTTAACTATGTAGTCCTGTTTTCCTCCTGCTGCCACATGAAGCAAGATGGCTGCTGCCTCCTCCAGTTATCTAGAGGCTGCCTTCAAGGTCCTCAGGCCTCCGAGGTCAGACAAGTTTAGTCTTTTGATGCGGAATGACCACAGAAGACTTTTTGTGTACATGACACAATGGTCATTCACATTACAAGTTTAAAAGGTGGTACGGGCATTGCAGCTCTCCACCTTGGGTTCAGAGGGCTCAGTTATGCCATCCTTGAGTTCCCATGAGCCATGGCCGCCCGTGAGCCATGGCCGCTGAGCCTGCACGTCCAGAGCCTGTGTTCTGCAAGGCGAGAGGCCACAACAGTGAGAGGCCCGCGTACCGCAAAAAAAAAAAAAAAAAAAAAAAAAAATGGCACAGGGATATCGGCTCGGTGCTTTGTAACCGCCTGGAGGGGTGGGATAGGGAGGGTGGGAGGGCGGGAGACGCAAGAGGGAAGAGATATGGGAACATATGTATATGTATAACGGATTCACTTTGTTATAAAGCAGAAACTAACACACCATTGTAAAGCAATTATACCCCAATAAAGATGTTAAAAAAAAGAAGAAAGACCAAGGGAGTCCTATTTTAAAATAAAGTTTTTCAAATAAATAAATAAATAAAAATCAAGCAAAAATCAAAAATCACAAAAGAAATAGCATAGCCTAATGTTAAATATGAGTCAGACAGATGATTTGGGTACAAACTGACTTTTAGCCATTCATTGCATGCAAAATAAAGATAGTAATACCTATTTCAGAGTTTAAAAAAATTACTAAAGCTTCTAATACAATGCCAGGACGGAATATGAACTCAACAAATGGTGCCACGTTAAGAAAACAGAGCAGTGACTCAGTCCAATAAAACATGTAAACCTATATCGATAAAAAAAATATTCAATCACTCTACCTGTCACAGATCCTTTCCTCACTTCCTTGCCAGGATGTAATCAGGCTAATCTAGTTGTTCTTAATAGGGGACAATTTTACCTCCCAAGTGACTTTTGGCAATGTCATTTTGCCAAAATGAGTGGTTGCTGCTTCCATTCAGTGGGTAGAGGCCAGAGATGATGCTAAATATGCTACAATGCATAGGACAGCTGCGCCCAGCAAGTAATCATCTGCTCCAGAATGTCAGTACTGCAGACATTGGGAGACCCTGGACTAAACTCATAGTATTTGGAATTTATAATGATCATATTGAATCAACAATTCAATATTTATTGAGCGTCCACCATATGTCAAACTAAGTATTATTAATACAGTGTTTAGAAGGCAAGGCCCTTTTCTTCATGGTGATTACAGTGTAGTTTGTATGCTGTCCTTTTTCTGTCCCTCTCCTATTCTCAAATGTACTTCCTCTCACGGCATAGTCACCTTTTCAGAACTTCTGGGAAACCATTTGTGACCTCTCCAATCTTCACTTATCTTCTCTTTTCCAAATGTCCACACAACTAGTAGTCTGTGTCATATATTTTAGTACTTACTAACAATCATGGATTGTTCACTAATTGTTTTATGTACACGAGTGTTATCTCCACAAAAAAATCTTGATTAGAAATCACAGCTATTTTCCAAAATCCTTATTTATTGATTAAAATACATAACAAGTATGAATTCCCCATTCATGCTCTTAGATGTGCAAAAATCTAGCATTTTAAAAATCTAACTGAAGTAAATTTTTATAGTGAGTATTTTATCTGGTAATGGAAAACTTAATGTCATCAATTTAGGATAAATTCAATTGCTTGAGAGTTTTCCCATTTGTTTCAGGATAAATTTGATCAATGGCAGCTCTTATACCTTCCAAACTTCTCCCTAGTAAGCCATCTAGCTTCTGGAATATTTATGTGACCTGGCGGGAGGGGCAGGGTGGGTGCAGATGTCTGATCAACTCATGATTTCCTCCTCTCAGCTAAAATAATATAGTCTGCTAGTTCAGGCCACATTCAAGCATAAGAAAGAGAGGGCTCTTCTTATTCCCCATCAAGGAGCAGAGAGAGTCCATGAGGCTGCCCTATACCTGCTTTCTCTTATACTCTACCCTCTGTGCCATGGTTGACCCTTCTCCATGGTGGGGGGACATATCTCTTCTCCAGGACACTCCCCAGCATCTACCTACATTGTTTTATTTTTCTCTTTAATTCTCATTCTATTTGAAATGATTTTCACAGGGCCTGGAGCGTCTTATGTGTGTGTGTATGGAGGAGGGGAGTAGAGAAAAGGAGATTGGTAGCAAATATTTGTTCTGCCTATTTACTAGCCTTTCCCTACACCTGGAATGCCACTTCTGAAGCCTATGTCTTTTCCTACACCCAAAACGCCATTTTTGAAGTCTGAAGTCCAAAAATAATCACTTGAGGGTCTGCTTTAATGCCTGTTCCTAAGCAATGGAGAGAGCCCAGAGTAATCAGAAGTACAGGAAAAATCAGATCTACAAACCCTCCACAAAGCCCCTTGCAGCATATGGTCACAATGGACCAACTTGACTATACTTCCTCCTTCTGCCATCTCTCCTCCCCAATTACTCATGCAATTTGTTTCTGGGTTTCACCCTTGGAGGTTTCTGTATGCCTGGAAATTTGTTTGCTTCCTCTCTGTAGACACCCTCTTCCTTCAAAATTGTCTTTAATGCACATTCCTGTATGCAGGAAATTACACATAAGTTATTCCATTTCTAATGAAAACAATTGATAATTTTGTGAAAGCCTGAATTTACTTTCTTTGTTTTCTCAAACTGTAAATTTCTAAAGTCAGAGCTCTTTGTCTAATTGCACAGTGGCAGTTAGCACACTGTGGGAATACAATAATCAATTGCATTTATGGTTATATATGTAATATATACAAGCATTTATACTTCTAATATCGTCAGTTATGTGAAATAAAAAAGCACTTGGGGCTTTTGAGTGGTGGTTGCGTAGTGGTGGGGAGTCCGCCTGCCGATGCAGGGGACACGGGTTCGTGCCCCGGTCCGGGAAGATCCCACATGCTGCGGAGCGGCTGGGCCCGTGAGCCATGGCCGCTGAGCCTGCGCATCCGGAGCCTGTGCTCCGCAACGGGAGAGGCTACAACAGTGAGAGGCCCGCGTACCGCAAAAAAAAAAAAAAAAACTTAAATTAATTTAATACACACATTTAATACAGCTTGGGTGATGTCGTAGTTTCTTTGTAAATATCCAGTTCAAAAATAAAGCTGAATATAGAAGAAGATTCATGATAACACCAGTTCTCTTATTTGAATATGTACGTTATAGGTAGTCCATATTTTGCATCCTCACTGCATCCATTTAATGGTGTCATAAATATTTGAATACTAATCTGAATCTGTTCATCCCTTTGTACAAGCGATTTCATTTTCCTTTGCTTCCTGGGATAGTACCAATTGACTGTCTTTGCACCTCTAAACAAAAGCAATTCAATCTCCCACAATTTTTCACCTGATGCTAGTCATAAGCAGCCAGAAAAATGGTATCTTCCTGTTAATGTCGTCATTTGCATAGCTGTTAGTATTCCAGTGCATCATTGCATCAGAGAATGAGAGAAAAGTAACATTGTATTTTATTCAATCAAGAAACAGTGTCAAATGCCTGATGTCCATACCTAAACTTTTAATTGTAGTTTCCTTGCATATGGGACTGTACTGTGAGGTACAAAGCATTATCCTTCAATAAAAACAAAGGCTTACACTGTACGGGAGAAATCCACAACAGAACTACCTTTGAATACAAGAATGGAAATTATGTGCATGTTTCTCCAGGGAAACTTCGGTCTTGCACAATCCTGAAATCAAATATTTCTATGAGTGTTCACTGAGGATGTGATTGCCTGTTTTACTGCTAGATTAGGTCAATGCTGGCATTGCAACTTCGTATCACTTTACCAGCAAGGCAATTTCATACAATTAATTTCCTTCTTTAAAGGAAGCAATAAAGGACAGGCAATTGGAAACCTCACAACTTGTAACAACATCCTTTACTAACTAGTGCACACATCTGCAAAAAAACTCCCTTTGTGTAGGCTTACACACGTGAATTCAATTTTTAAATGATGTTGGGGTTTTCACAGATCCATTATGAATTCCTTGTAAGAAACAAACAAACAACAACTACAAACAACAGCGCTGTGAGAAGCAGAGAGCACAGATTGACTCACAGATCTCAAAACTCCTCTTAAGGTACTTCTGTATTCTTTGGGGATTTAAGAGTATGGTTGTAATATACAAAGGTGGGAAAAAAAGGAGTAAAATACTGGAAAGTAACATAGTGTGAAGACAGAATCTCCCATCTAATTCATGCCTTGGCAAGCATTGTATGCATTGATTTCATAATTATTTTCTGTCTTTTTATTTAAGTTAAAAGGCCACTTACAGTGCTATAAAGTATAACATACGCTCTTTTTTTTCTCTTATGTGGACATACTTTGCTTTTTGGACATCCTTTTACTGTCAATACTTACATCTGTTGTTTAAAAAGCTATTCGTGGTGCAATTTCTTTTTAAATGCAAACCCATATGTGTGATCTCTAGAGGAACTGGTAAATTTCACCAAATGGGCATTCCTAAATTACATGCCATCTGTAGCTAGTGAAGAGAGGACTAAACCTGCTCAGCTGTGATTTTGCACCAATGTTTCCATCATTTTGATTGGCTCTAGGGAAATCATCCGTTTTTGGCATGAACTTTTCTAGCCCCAACAGGTTATTATGGTCTGCTTGAGTTGCATTGGCTCAAAGAATATTATATTTTGGCACATGTGAGAACTCATTCAGCTTTCTTCTGCATTGGTTTCTTTACCACACCTTACCATTGTGGCATAAAAATTCTGCTTTTTTCTTTGTTTGTTCTTTTAGGTTTAAAACTAGTGAGGAGATGGTAAAGGTAATACCACTGCCTACATAGTTGTTGAAAAACAAATAAGCCCCCAGATTGCACATCCTAATAGTTGAATTACCTTAGTAAAAATTGCCACATTATACAATTGAAAGATCATGGCTAAAGGATCATGCTGGAAAAAACAATATAAGAGGGTAAATCTCTAGTACACATTTTTACCAGTGCTCCCCTGCAAATAAAGAAAGAAGAATATCTCACTTTTTTTTTCAGTTTACAAATGCAATTTTTCACACTTAATTATTTTTTCTGGCCAAAAGCTGTTTCAGGCTCATGTATTTTAAACTGTGGATAAAGTCCCAAAACATCAATGTACAGTTAAACAGTGAACTGAAATTCTAGGTATTATTTCAATGACCACTGTTGAATTTTTACATACAAAATAATCTGCAGTTGAAGTAAGAATACTATCATATAGGAGTCATCTTAATGATCTCACTTCCTCCCTCTTGCTTTTAATTCATCCTAACATTTTTGTAAAGATTTTAAAACATGAGCAAAGTCAAAATATTAGCAAGACAACTATTATGACTGTGGAACACAATCATAAGCAGGATGCTCACATATTTTTCCCACTGGTTTCTGTAATCATTCCCAAGAATCTTCCTTTGGGTTGAATCAGAGCAAATGGCTGGCTTATCTTTATATGAGAAATAAGGGTCCTGTGGCAGAAGATACAGGTAGTAAGAAGGTCAGCATGGATCACAGTGAGAAATGTCAACACCAGGAATGTAGAAAAGAGACAGATTGATTGAAACATACACTTATAACCAACATGGCAGATGGCAGTAAAGAGGGAAGTAGAGAAGACAGAAAAAAAGTACATCAAAAGTCAAACGAATACTGGTGTAAAGGGCCAGGAGACATGCAGGAGGGCTATTCAACACTGATTAGAAGCACACCATTTCTCTGAAGTCTTTTTGAAATTCTAAGTTTTAACCCTCTCCTTGAACCTCCCAGTTTTCAAAGGATATCTACCCAGGGTCAGTGCAGAGAGCTGGCTGACTAGGACTGCAATAGAGCAACAGAATATGAAGGAAAAAAATCTAGAATTAAAAATTTTTTAGTCTAAAAAAGAAAAAATTGTACCATTAAAAAAATATCGGCACCATTAATTGTGTCAGAAACACTTATCAAAATATACCCTGATCTTTACTCTCATCTTCACATAGATCATCTTTACATGGCATCAAGATATGAAATAATATCACCTTTTATATGATTTAATTTATGGTATAAATTGCACAGAAATATTTTAATGGAATTGTGGTTAATAACTGGAAGGAAGAGTAAGCTAACATTTCCAGAAAGTGTGGAAGATAATGATTTGATCCATGATCTCTTTCTCTTAGGTACAAGCAATGGTCAGTGACATGTGGTCCCTTTTTAGTCAGGGAATCCTGGATTCATAATGTAATCAACCCACTGGAATTTGTGTTGGAAATTCAAGATCTTTTAGCAATAATTAACAAATCCTGAAATTTGGGTTTCACACATGTATTTAATTTAGCTAGCGGAAAACTCACACTTAATATTTTCCATGTATTACACAGGAAACCTCATGTAGAAAAAAAAAGAACATAGGAATTTTCCGATCATTATCTTCAAATGTTCCTGAATTATCTGCCACATAACCTTATTAAGGAGACATTTGTCAGCCATTTCTCCTTATACACACACCCATACATAAGGGAAATATTATGGTATCCTGTCTGACTCAAATAGTGTTGAAGCTATTCATGGATAAATAGAAAATAGAATAAAGAAATACATAAAGCAAGGGTGTAATAGTAGAGGAAATAATCCCAAGGGAGAAATGCTGGACAGAGAAGAGAAGTAAGACCTTACCCCTTTCATCATACATCATGTATCTGACCCCTCAGGAGCAGAGCCAAAGCGGGAAAAAAGAGGAAAAGAGGATGATGACATTGTTTTGATCTTTTGAAATATGATATTTGTATTCTATAACATGGATGATCAGTATTTTGTGTAGGTCTGTTTTATAATCTCTGCTAAATCTCAGTCATTCAAAAATAGTTTCATGTATCTAAAGCAGCAGGTGATAAAATGACCAGCTAGAATAGAGGTGAACTTATCAATTTGCTTACTATCTTGCATAAAAGAAATCGTGGGTATAGCTGTGATCATTTAAAATGACTTTGGCCTTCTTTGGGAAGGATCTTAAAATATTCATATTTGAGAGAGTATTATTGAAAAGACAGAGGGATTTAGGCGAAAGAACACTCTATTCTTATTCTTTATATTTTGCTGTACGTAGCTTCAACTATGTCTTTGATTTGATTACACAGCCATTTTCATTGTTATAAAGTCCCAATTGCAAGATAAAAGAGAGTGGTGTGCAACCTGTCTTAGAAAAAATGTTAATATAAACTTTTTTGTGTGTATGGTAGTGTGTGTGTGGGGGGTGTGTGTGGGTGTATCTGCATGATGAGTGCTTAAAATACACTTAGCAGCCTAGTAGTTTTCTTAAGCAGAATTGCTAGAAGTTGTCTATAATAAATAAGATATAAGTCCTTTTCTAATCATCAGTGGCACTATCACATCTGGAAACTTATGTTCAGTTCTAGAAAACATTAAAAATAATATCAAAAATTGGAAAGCACTCAGAAAAAAAGTAATCAGGATATTAAAAGAATACAAAACTAACTTTTGTTACTAATGGTTGATGAAAATGGATTTACATAGGTGAGAAAAGACTAAATAATATTAAGCTATTGTCAGTACTTGAAGAACTTAGACTAAGGACACTGTTTTATGTTGTTCTATTGGATAAACCTAAGAATAAAAAGAAGACAATATGTGGAGACATTTATGATATTCAGAACTGTGTAAAGGTAGAACAAAAGTTGCCAGTCAACACTGGTGTTCTAAACTAGAAATGTTTTTGTTGAGTTTATTTAAATATGAAGTGAATATATGTAATAAATGTGTGACCTTTTCTAATCCTGAGAGGCTATGACCTTCTCACGAATCAGTATTATTTTGGGAATGTCTTTCTTTGATTCTTAAGTCCTATACAAATATATCTTACCATACAATAGACTTACTGAAGGAAGTTAGTGTGAGAAGGATATGAAATCAAAGTTTCTAGTTTATTGCTTTATCTCATGTACTATAGAGTTTCTGACAGAAGTATTTGAAAGACTGAACTTGAATCATAAAATTGAAATATATATGTTTTGCAAAAGTCAAAGCCAGGATTTTATGAACAATGAAGTTTTAAAGACTTTAGTAAACATAGTGGAATTTTTTTTTCTCCTGTAAAATGAACTGAGTTAAATATTAAATTCTTTTCTAAGCAATGTAAGTTTTTATGTAGGCCATTCTTAAATCTGTTAAGGAAACATTTCCTAAGGAATAACCCTACCCATGTCTTTCCATCATTATATGCATTATGGTTCTTACAGAGTTTTGTCCTATTAGTTTTGCTTATTACAGAAATATCTTTGATGTCCAAGATACATGACTCTTACTATCTGCAGCTGCAAGCTCCTAGTGATTGACATTTTAAGGCTATTACATAACACTAGCACTTAAGATATACTGAATTTTAGTTCAAAATTTAAAATATATTAGCTTAGAAATAGAAACTTTTCAAGTACTTATTGTAAGATACATAAAAACAAATAATAGTGCTTTGTAGACGGCTCATACTAGCTTGTACCAGCTAGTGAGACAGAGCTGATTTTCTACATTTCCTCCCAACTGTATGTTCGGGGACATAATTTTTGTAGCTTAAAATCAGTCACTGTGAGAGTATTTACACCATGGAAATTGGCAAATGTTATAAATCAGAGCTTTTTTTCCACTGAAAACTAGTTATTAAACATTTACTGACATACTGCTGGTAAAATTTAACCATATCGTGAGAGATGTTTGTATACTGAAGCTTAAATCCCAAGCAATAATATTCTCATATTTTAACTATAGGTCCACTTGTTATTAACATATTACCTGTAGGTAAATTGAGCTATTATGTGACATTGAAATTCGTTAAGGAAACATGCTTAGTCATTCTTTTTTTTATTTGCTAGGATTATATTCATAATACCTATAAATTATATACAATGTTACCAGAGAAAATAAATTTTATATATATATATGTGAGATAAACTAAATGCAGGTAGAATATGAGATGATAAAGCCAGTCAGTTCTGGTTACACTCACTAGGGAGACTACATTTCCAGTGGAAAGAGTATATATGTGAAGAGGGATAAATTGCCATATATTTATTTGTAAACATGCTCATCATCTTTATTTAAGAAATCTAATGTCTCAGTTATATGTAGTAGACAATTACAGCTGTGTCCACCAAAGCAAAGCCAAAGTGCTTACTCATGTCTCAAGGATTTATGGAATAAGCCAACCAGAAGGACTTTTGCATTTCTCTTACCTAGAAAAAAAAGTCTTCCTAAGAGAAAGAGGTAAGGGAGAAAAGTTAGCAGAATATCAGAAATACTCTCATGAAAAAAGTGATTCTAACTACAATGTGACATACCTAACACTCAAACTTCTCTCTGAGCCCAGAGATCCATCAGTAAGATCAGAGAAAGCAATCATCATTGGAATTCTAAAATGCTGGAGAAGAAGCCAGGATAGCTTTAACAATGTGCTAACTGAAGACAATATAAATAAAGAAAATGTTTCAGCTTCTTCATCACAATAACTAAACAAACCTGGAACCATGAGGTTGCACTTGTATTAAACAGAGAGAACATTATGAACAGGTAAGAAGTAAGTGTACTTTCTTATGAGCAAATTTAAACCTCTGTTAAATCCAAGAAATCATATGCAGGGTTTGACAGAAGGTTAGGGTCTTGCAGGAATAAGTGGAGAAAAACCACCAATGAAATAAGGGATACAATGGCATAGGAACATATGTTACCGACTCAGTGAAAATCAGGCAAAAATATCTGTTGGCATTTTTTGCCAATTTCCAGTTTTATTTGTTAAGATACTAGCTATAAGAGCAGTGACTTTCATTTTTTTTTTTTTTTTTTTTTTGCAGTATGCAGGCCTCTCACTGCTGTGGCCTCTCCCGTTGCGGAGCACAGGCTCCGGATGCACAGGCTCAGCGGCCATGGCTCACGGGCCCAGCCGCTCCGCGGCATGTGGGATCTTCCCGGGCCAGGGCACGAACCCGTGTCCCCTGCATCGGCAGGCAGACTCTCAACCACTGTGCCACCAGGGAAGCCTGACTTTCATTTTTATTTGATTAAATCACTGAATCAAAAAACTGGTCAATGAAATAAGAAACAAAGGTTAAAAAGAAATCAGAAACAAAATATTGAAGTTACTGAATTTTTCACCTTTAATAGGATGCTATGGCATGCCAACAAATTAGGCAAATCTGAACTCTTCCCTTTCAATCAATCTGATGTAGGCAAGAAGGCAGAACACAAGGAACGGCAACCACTGTACTCATTGTTGGAGCTTCCAATAAACCAGTAGTTTTTTCTTTCCTGTGTATTTGTGTGTGATTCCAGGAATATGGGTGTCATAATTCCTTAAGTGATCAATAATCTACGTATGATTAGTTTTCTTTTATATTTTTATTTTAATTTAATTTTTATTTTTTAACAACTTTATTGGAGTATAATTGCTTTACAATGGTGTGTTAGTGTCTGCTTTATAACAAAGTGAATCACCTATACATATACATATATCCCCATATCTCCTCCCCCTTGTGTCTCGCTCCCATCTTCCTTATCCCACCCTTCTAGGTGGTCACAAAGCACCGAGCTGATCTCCCTGTGCTATGCAGCTGTTTCCCACTAGCTATCTATTATACATTTGGTAGTGTATATATGTACAAGTCACTCTCTCACTTAGTCCCAGCTTACCCTTCCCCCTCCCCGTGTCCTCAAGTCCATTTTCTACATCTGCGTCTTTATCCCTCTCCTGCCCCTAGGTTCTTCAGAACCATTTTTTTTTTTTTTTAGATTCCATATATATGTGTTAGCATACGGTATTTGTTTTTCTCTTTCTGACTTACTTCACCCTGTATAAGAGTCACTAGGTCTATCCACTTCACTACAAATAACTCAATTTCATTTCTTTATATGGCTGAGTAATATTCTATTGAATATATGTGCCACATCTTCTTTATCCATTCATCTGTTGATGGACACTTAAGTTGATTCCATGTCCTTGCCATTGTAAATAGAGCTGCAATGAACATTGTGGTATATGACTCTTTTTGAATTCTGGTTTTCTCAGGGTATATGCCCAGTAGTGGGATTGCTGTGTCGTATGGTAGTTCTATTTTTAGTTTTTTAAGAACCTCCATACTGCTCTCCATAGTGTCTGTATCAATTTACATTCTCACCAACAGTGCAAGAGGGTTCCCTTTTCTCCACACCTTCTCCAGCATTTGATGTCTGTAGATGTTTTGATGATAGCCATTCTGAATGGTGTGAGGTGATACCTCATTGTAGTTTTGATTTGCATTTCTCTAATGATTAGTGATGTTGAGCATTCTTTCATGTGTTCGTTGGCAATCTGTATATCTTCTTTGTAGAAATGTCTATTTAGGTCTTCTCACTACTTTTGGATTGGGTTGTTTGTTTTTTTGATATTGACCTGTATGAGCTGCTTGTAAATTTTGGAGATTAAACCTTTGTCAGTTGCTTCATTTGCAAATATTTGCAAACACTTGCAAGCATTAGGAGGGTTGTCTTTTCGTCCTGTTTATGGATTCCTTTGCTGTGCAAAAGCTTTTAAGTTTCATTAAGTCCCATTTGTTTATTTTTGTATTAATTTCCATTTCTCTAGGAGGTGGGTCAAAAAGGTTCATCCTATGATTTATGTCACAGTGTTCTGCCTATGTTTTCCTCTAAGAGTTTTATATTGTCTGGCCTTACATTTAGGTCTTTAAATCATTTTGAGTTTATTTTTGTGTATAGTGTTAGGGAGTGTTTTAATTTCATTCTTTTACCTGTAGCTGTCCATTTTTCCCAGCACCACTTATTGAAGAGGCTGTCTTCTCCATTGTATACTCTTGTCTCCTTTATCACAAATAAGGTGACCATATGTGCGTGGGTTTATCTCTGGGCTTTCTATCCTGTTCCATTGATCTATATTTCTGTTTTTGTGCCAGTACCATACTGTCTTGATTACTGTAGCTTTGTAGTATAGTCTGAAATCAGGGAGCCTGATTCCTGACTTCAAACTATACTAGAGAAAAACCTCTGTTTTTCTTTCTCAAGATTGCTTTGGCTGTTTCAGGTTCTTTGTGTTTGCATACAAATTGTGAAAATTTTTGTTCTAGTTTTTTGAAAAATGTCATTGGTAGTTTGACAAGGATTGCATTGAATCTGTAGATTGCTTTGGGTAGTATAGTCATTTTCACAATGTTGATTCTTCCAATCCAAGAAAATGGTATATCTCTCCATCTGTTGGTATCATCTTTAATTTCTTTCATCAGTGACTTATAGTTTTCTGCATGCAAGTCTTTTGTCTCCTTAGGTAGGTTTATTCCTAGGTATTTTATTATTTTTGTTGTAATAGTAATGGGAGTGTTTCCTTAATTTTTTTTTTAGAGTTTTCATCCTTAGTGTATAGGAATGCAAGACACTTCTGTGCATTATTTTTGTAACCTGCTACTTTACCAACTTGATTGATTAGCTATAGTAGTTTTCTGGTAGCATCTTTAGGATTCTCTATGTATAGTATCATGTCATCTGCAAACAGTGACAGCTTTATTTCTTCTTTTCCAATTAGGATTCCTTTTATTTCTTTTTATTCTCTGATTGCTGAGGCTAAAACTTCCAAAACTATGTTGAATAATAATGGTGAGAGTGGACAACCTTGTTTTGTTCCTGATCTTAGAGGAATTCTTTTTTTCAGGATTTCACCACTGAGAACGAGGTTGGCTGTGGTTTTGTCATATATGGCCTTTATTATGTTGAGGTGAGTTCCCTCTATGCCTACATTCTGGAGGGTTTTTATCATAAGTGGGTGTTGAGTATTGTCAAAAGCTTTTTCTGCATCTACTGAGATTATCATATGGTTTTTCTCCTTCAAATTTTTACTATGGTTTTTCCCATTGATTGATTCGTGTATATTGAAGAATCCTTGCATTCCTGGGATAAACCTCACTTGATCATATTGTATGATACTCTGAATATGCTGTTGGATTCTGTTTGCTGCTATTTTGTTGAGGATTTTTGTATCTATGTTCATCAGTGATATTGGCCTATAGTTTTCTTTCTTTGTGACATCTGTGTCTAGTATTGTTATCAGGGTGATGGTGGCCTCGTAGAATGAGTTTGGGAGTGTTCCTCCCACTGCTATATTTTGGAAGAGTTTGAGAAGGATAGGCGTTAGCTCTTCTTTAAATGTTTGATAGAATTCTCCTGTGAAGCCATGTGGTCTTAAGTTTTTGTTTGTTTGAAAAATTTTAATCACAGTCTCAATTTCAGTTCTTGTGATTGGTCTGTTTATATTTTCTATTTCTTCCTGATTCACTCTCAGAAGGTGTGCTTTTTTAAGAATTGGTCCATTTCTTCCAGGTTGTCCATTTTATTGGCAACTGGTTACTTGTAGTAATCTCTCATGATCCTTTATTTCTGCAGTGTCAGTTGTTACTTCTCCTCTTTTGTTTCTATGTCTATTGATTTGAGCCTTTTCCCTTTTTTTCTTGATGAGTCTGGCTAATGGTTTATCAATTTTGTTTATCTTCTCAAAGAACCAGCTTTTAGTTTTATTGATCTTTGCTATTGTTTCCTTCATTTCTTTCTCATTTATCTCTCATCTGACCTTTATGATTTCTTTCCTTCTGCTAACTTTGGGTTTTTTTGTTCTTCTTTCTCTAATTGCTTTAGGTGTAAGGTTACATTGTTTATTTGAGATGTTTCTTGTTTCTTGAGGTAGGATTGTATTGTAAACTTCCCTCTTAGAACTGCTTTTGCTGCATCCCATAGGTTTTGAGTTGTTGTGTTTTCATTGTCATTTGTTTATAGGTATATTTCAATTTCCTCAGTGATCTCTTGGTTATTTAGTAGTGTACTGTTTAGCCTCCATATATTTGTATTTTTTACAGGTTTTTTTTACTGTAATTAATATCTAGTCTCCAAGCGTGTGACCAGAAAAGACACTTGATATGATTTCAATTTTCTTAAATTTACCAAAGCTTGATTTGTGACCCAAGATATTATCTATCCCGGAGAGTGTTCCATGAGCACTTGTGATGAAAGTGTATTCTGTTGTTTTTGGATGGAATGTCCCATAAATATCAAAAGTTCATCTTCTTTAATGGATCATTTAAAGCTTGTGTTTCCATATTTATTTTCATTTTGGATGATTTGTCCGTTGGTGAAAGTGGGGTTTGAAAGTCCACTACTATGATTGTGTTACTGTTGATTTCCCCTTTTATTGCTGTTAGCACTTGCCTTATGTATTGAGGTGCTCCTGTGTTGGATACAAAAATATTTACAATTGTTATATCTTCTTCTTGGATTGCTCCCTTGATCATTATGTAGTGTCCTTCTTTGTCTCTTTTAATAGTCTTTTTTTTTTTAAGTCCATTTGTCTGATATGAGAATTGCTACTCCAGCTTTATTTTGATTTCCAATTGCATGGAATATTTTTTTCCATCACTTCACTTTCAGTCTGTATGTGTCCCTAGGTCTGAAGTAGGTCTCTTGTAGATAGCATATATATGGGTCTTGTTTTTGTATTCATTCAGACAGTCTATGTCTTTTGGTAGGAGCATTTAATCCATATACATTTAAGGTATTTATCGATATGTATGTCCCTATTACCATTTTCTTAATTGTTTTGTGTTTGTTATTGTAGGTCTTTTCCTTCTCTTGTGTTTCCTGTCTAGAGAAGTTCCTTTAGCATTCTTGTAAGGCTGGTTTTGTGTTGCTGAATTCTCTTAGCTTTTGCTAAGTGAAATTATATTAAAGGTTTTAAATTCTCCGTCGAATCTGAATGAGATCCTTGCTGGGTAGAGTAATCTTGGTTATAGGTTTTTCCCTTTCATCACTTTACATATGTCCTGCCACTCCCTTCTGGCTTGCAGAGTTTCTTCTGAAAGATCAACTGTTAAACTTATAGGGATTCCCTTGTATATTATTTGCTGTTTTTCCCTTATTGCTTTTAATATTTTTTCTTTGTATTTAATTTTTGATAGTTCGATTAATATGTGTCTTGGCGTTTTTCTCCTTGTATTTATCCTGTATGGGACTCTCTGCACTTCCTGGACTTGATTGACTATTTCCTTTCCCATATTAGGGAAGTTTTCAACTATAATATCTTGAAATATTTTCTCAGTACCTTTCTTTTTCTCCTCTTTTTCTGGGACCCCTATAATTCGAATGTTGGTGTGTTTATTATTATCTCAGAGGTCTCTGAGACTCTTCTCAATTCTTTTTTTTTTTGTGTGGTATGTGGGCCTCTCACTGTCATGGCCTCTCCCGTTGTGGAGCACAGGCTCCGGACGCACAGGCTCAGCGGTCATGGCTCACGGAACCAGCCACTCCACAGCATGTGGGATCCTCCCAGACCGGGGCATGAACCCGTGTCCCCTGCATCGGCAGGCAGACTCTCAACCACTGCGCCACCAGGGAAGCCCCTCTCCTCAATTCTGTTCATTCTTTTTTCTTCATTCTGATCTGTGTAGTTGTTTCCATTATTTTATATTCCAGGTAACTTATATGTTCTGCCCCAGTTATTCTGCTATTGATTCCTTCTACGAAAACTTTAATTTCATTTATTGTGTTGTTCATCATTGTTTGTTTGGTCTTTTGTTCTTCTAGGTCCTTGTGAAACATTTCCTCTATTATCTCCATTCTATTTCCAAGATTTTGGATCATCTTTACTATCATTACTTTTAATTCTTTTCCAGGTACACTGTCTATTTCCTCTTCATTTGTTAGGTCTGGTGGGTTTTTACCTTGCTCCTTCATCTGCTGTGTGTTTCTCTGTTCTCATTTTGCTTAACTTACTGCATTTGGGTCTCCTTTTCAAAGGCTGCAGGTTCGTAGTTCCCATTGTTTTTGGTGTCTGCCCCCAGTGAGTAAGGTTGGTTCAGTGGCTTGTGTAGGCTTCCTGGTGGAGGGGACTGGTGCCTGTGTTCTGGTGGATGAAGTTGGATCTTGTTTTTCTGTGGGGCAGGACCACATCTGGTGGTGTGTTTTGAGGTGTCTGTGACATTATTATGATGTTAAGCAGACTGTTAATGCATGGGGTTGTGTTCCTGTCTTGCTAGTTTCTTGGCATAGGGTGTCCAGCACTGTAGCTTGCAGATCGTTGAGTGGGACTGGGTTTTAGCATTGAGATGGAGATCTCTGGGAGATCTTTCGCTGTTTGATATTACATGTGGTCGGGAGGACTCTGGTGGACCAATATCCTGAACATGGCTCTCCCCCATCAAGGCACAGGGCTGACAGCCAGCTGGAGCATGAAAACCCTGTCTGCCACACGACTCAGAAGAAAAGTGAGAACAAAAGAAAGAAAGAAAAGTAAAATAAAATAAAGTTATTAAAATAAAAAAATATTAAAAATAAAAAAAATTAAAAAGTAATAAAAAAAAAGAGAAGGAAAGAAGAGAGCAAACAAGACAAAAAACAAATCCACCAATGATAACAAGCACTAAAAACTATACTAAAAAAAAAAAAGAAAGCCGACTGACAGAGCCCTAGGACAAATGGTAAAAGCAAAACTATACAGACAAATCACACAAAGAAGCATACACATACACACTCACAAAAAGAGAAAAAGGAAAAATAAATCTATATATAAAAAAATAAAAAGGAAGGGAGAAACCAAATTAATAAACAAATCTACCAATGATAATAAAATGTACATACTAAGCTAAGATAAACATAAGACCAGAAAGAAATTAGATGTAGAAAGCAAACCCCAAGTCTATAATTGCTCCCAAAGTCCACCACTCAATTTTGGGATGATTCTTTGTCTATTCAGGTATTCCAGAGATGCTGGGGAGCTCAAGTTGATTGTCAAGATTTAATCCACTCCTTTTGAGGCTGCTGGGAGACTTTTTCCTTTCTTTTCTTTGCTCACACAGCTCCTGGTGTTCAGTTTTGGATTTGGCTCTGCCTTTGCGTGTATGTCGCCTGAGGGAGTCTGTTCTTCGCTCAGACAGGATGGGGTTAAAGTAGTAGCTGATTGGGAGCTCTGGCTCACTCAGGCCAGGAGAAGGGAGGGGTATGGAATGCTGGGTGAGCCTGCGGTGGCAGAAGGCAGCTTGAAGTTGCAACAGACTGAGGCGTGCTGTGTGTTCTCTGAGGGAAGTTGTCCCTGGATTACGGCACCCTGGTAGTGGTGGGCTGCACAGGCTCCCGGGAAGGGAGGTTTGTATAGTGGCCTGTGCTAGACCACAGGATTCTTGGTGTCTGCAGCAGCAGCCTTAGCATTTCATACTCATCTCTGGTGTCTTCTCTAATAGCTGTGGGCCACGCCCATCTCTGGGGCTCGTTTAGGTGGTGTTCTGAATCTCCTCTACTCATGCACCCTGAAACAATTGTCTGTTGCCTCTTAGGCAGTTCCACACATTATCCCGGACTCCCTTCCGGCTAGCTGTGGTGCACTAGCCTCCTTCAGGCTGTGTTCATGCAGCCAACCCCAGTCCTCTCCCTGGGATCTGACCTAGGAAGCCAGAGCTCCATCTCCCAACCCCCCACCCAGCCTGGAGGGTGAGCAGACAAGCCTCTCAGGCTGGTGAGTGCTGGTCAGCACCGATCCTCTGTGCAGGAGTCTCTCTGCTTTGCCCTCTGCACCCCTGTTTTTGTGCTTTCTTCCGTGTCTCTGAAGCTTCCCCCCCGACACCCTCCCTGTCTCTGCCAGTGAAGGGCTGTCCTAGTGTGTGGAAACCTTTCCTCCTTCACAGCTCCCTCCCAGAGGTGCAGGTCCCTTCCCTATTCTTTTGTATCTATTTTTTCTGTTTTCTTTTTCCCTACCCAGGTACGTGGGGAGTTTCTTGCCTTTTGGGAAGTCTGAAGTCTTCTGCCAGTGTTCAGTAGGAGTTGTTCCACATGTAGAGGTATTTCTGATGCATTTGCGTGGAGGAAAGTGAACTCCACATCTTAGTCTTCTGCCTTCTTCTTGAAGGTCTCTCATGTGATTAGTTCTCACTAGCTCTCATAATCTTTGAAAATACATATCACATATAAAATATAAATGTATAAATTAGTTACTACATGTATAAAATAAAATTAAACATAATATATTTGCAATAAGTTAATGAGAGATCATTATTTAATGCTAGGATAAGGAGAATGTTTACCTTACTTTTTTCGGTGTATATTTTCTTCAGAAAGAGGAAAGAGTCAAAGATGAAAAACTTATATTTTCATCTCTCCAACTCTCTTGAGACGGAGTCAAAAGGAAGCAATAGAAACAGAACATTTATAGTTTACAAAAGAAGAGTTTAAAAGCCTTATTTTATTATCTGGAAAATTGAAAAGATAACAGGGTGTAAGTGAAAGCAAAGAATATCAAGAAAAATCATAGTATGAAGGATTTCATGATCTGTTATCCTTTGGCTCTTTTTCCTCTTATTTTTGTTTTACGTGTCTGTGTGGGGGTGTGGCAGGGGAGTTGTTTGCTTGCATTTTCATCCTGGGGCCTTTTGGGTAGAATTAGATCTGTACAACATGAAGTGTACAAATACAATGATACATATATAAGTATTTTCTCCCTGCTTGTCACATGCTGAATAAAGGCTGTTCCTTTGAGACATTCTCTATCTAGTTTCCTTAGCCTAGTGTCAAATCTATAACTCTTAAACATAATGATGAATTTGAAATCTGTAACTCTGCTGAATCTTGCTTTGTTCTCTTAGATGCTTAGGACCTATGCCATACTTCCAAGGAGATGTATGGCTTAAAGCTTACCATTGTCTCATACTCATTAAAGTATGACATGTATGTTTAAAATATACTTCAAGTTTTCTTTTACTTTTGTCTTTTTTTTCAGGACTGGGACATTAATCATCTTCAATAAGAAATGACCCACATTTTATTCATCCTTAAAGTAAAATAAGAAAGAAATAATATTTTTTAAGTATTGAAAGACAAGATGTTATTGAGCATTTTGTTTTTACTACAGGCATACCTCATTTTATTGCACTCTGCTTTATTGCACTATGCAGACATTGTGTTTTTTACAAACTGAAGGTTTGTGGAAATCCTGTGATAAGCAAGTCTGTCAATGCCATTTTTCCATTAGCATTTCCTTACTTTGTGTCTCTGTGTCACATTTTGGTAATTCTCACAATATGTCAAACATTTTCATTATTATTATATTTGTTACGGTGATCTGTGCTCAGTGATCTTTTTTTTAACATCTTTATTGGGGTATAATTTCTTTACAATGGTGTGTTAGTTTCTGCTTTATAACAAAGTGAATCAGTTATACATATACATATGTTCCCATATCTCTTCCCTCTTGTGTCTCCCTCTCTCCCACCCTCCCTATCCCACCCCTCCAGGGGATCACAAAGCGCCGAGCTGATCTCCCTGTGCTATGTGGCTGCTTCCCACTAGCTATCTACCTTATGTTTGATAGTGTATATAGGTCCATGCCTCTCTCTCGATTTGCCACAGCTCACCTTTCCCCCTCCCCATATCCTCAAGTCCGTTCTCTAGTAGGTCTGTGTCTTTATTCCTGTCTTACCCCTAGGTTCTTCATGACATTTATTTTTTCTTAAATTCCATATATATATATGTTAGCATACAATATTTGTCTTTCTCTTTCTGACTTACTTCATTCTCTATGACAGACTCTAGGTCTATCCACCTCATTATAAATAGCTCAATTTCGTTTCTTTTTATGGCCGAGTAATATTCCATTGTATATATGTGCCACATCTTCTTTATCCATTCATCTGATGATGGACACTTAGATTGTTTCCATCTCTGGGATACTGTAAATAGAGCTGCAATGAACATTTTGGTACATGACTCTTATTGAATTATGGTTTTCTCAGGGTATATGCCCAGTAGTGGGATTGCTGGGTCATATGGTAGTTCTATTTGTAGTTTTTTAAGGAACCTCCATACTGTTCTCCATAGTGGCTGTACCAATTCACATTCCCACCAGCAGTACAAGAGTGTTCCCTTTTCTCCATAACCTCTCCAGCATTTATTGTTTCTAGATTTTTTGATGATGGCCATTCTGACTGGTGTGAGATGATATCTCATTGTAGTTTTGATTTGTATTTCTCTAATGATTAATGACGTTGAGCATTCTTTCATGTGTTTGTTGGCACTTCTGTATATGTTCTTTGGAGAAATGTCTATTTAGGTCTTCTGCCCATTTTTGGATTGGGTTGTTGGTTTTCTTGTTATTGAGCTGCATGAGCTGCTTGTAAATTTTGGAAATTAATCCTTTGTCAGTTGCTTCATTTGCAAATATTTTCTGCCATTCTGAGGGTTGTCGTTTGGTCTTGTTTATGATTTCCTTTACTGTGCAAAAGCTTTGAAGTTTCATTAGGGCCCATTGGTTTATTTTTGTTTTTATTTCCATTTCTCTAGGAGGTGGGTCAAAAAGGATCTTGCTGTGATTTATGTCATAGAGTGTTCTGCCTATGTTTTCCTCTAAGAGTTTGAGAGTTTCTGGCCTTACATTTAGGTCTTTAATCCATTTTGAGCTTATTTTTGTGTATGGTGTTAAGGAGTGATCTAATCTCATATTTTTACATGTACCTGTCCAGTTTTCCCAGCACCACTTATTGAAGAGGCTGTCCTTTCTCCACTGTACATTCCTGCCTCCTTTATCAAAGATAAGGTGACCATATGTGTGTGCATTTATCTCTGGGTTTTCTATCCTGTTCCATTGATCTATCTTTCTGGTTTTGTGCCAGTACGATACTGTCATGATTACTGTAGCTTTGTAGTATAGTCTGAAGTCAGGGAGCCTGATTCCTCCAACTCCGTTTTTTGTTCTCAAGATTGCTTTGGCTATTCGGGATCTTTTGTTTTTCCGTGGAAATTGTGAAATTTTTTGTTCTAGTTCTGTGAAAAATGCCAGTGGTAGTTTGATAAGGATTGCATTGAATCTGTAGATTGCTTTGGGTAGTAGAGTCATTTTCACAATGTTGATTCTTCCAATCCAAGAACATGGTATATCTCTCCATCTATTTGTATCATCTTTAATTTCTTTCATCAGTGTCTTATAATTTTCTGCATACAGGTCGTTAGTCTCCTTAGGTAGGTTTATTCCTAGATATTTTATTCTTTTTGTTGCAATGGTAAATGGGAGTGTTTTCTTGATTTCACTTTCAGATTTTTCATCATTGGTGTATAGGAATGCCAGAGATTTCTGTGCATTTATTTTGTTTCCTGCAACTTTACCAAATTCATTGATTAGCTCTAGTAGTTTTCTGGTAGCATCTTTAGGATTCTCTATGTATAGTATCATGTCATCTGCAAACAGTGACAGCTTTACTTATTCTTTTCCGATTTGGATTCCTTTTATTTCCTTTTCTTCTCTGATTGTTGTGGCTAAAACTTCCAAAACTATGTTGAATAAGAGTGGTGAGAGTGGGCAACCTTGTCTTGCTCCTGATCTTAGTGGAAATGCTTTCAGTTTTTCACCATTGAGGACGATGTTGGCTGTGGCTTTGTCATATATGGCCTTTATTATGTCGACGAAAATTCCCTCTATGCCTACTTTCTGCAGGGTTTTATCATAAATGGGTGTTGAATTTTGTCAAAAACTTTCTCTGCATCTATTGAGGTGATCATATGTTTTTTCTCCTTCAATTTTTTAATATGGTTTATCACGTTGATTGATTTGTGTATATTGAAGAATCCTTGTATTCCTGGAATAAACCCCACTTGATCATGGTGTATGATCCGTTTAATGTGCTGTTGGATTCTGTTTGCTAGTATTTTGTTGAGGATTTTTTCATCTATGTCCATCAATGATATTGGCCTGCAGTTTTCTTTCTTTGTGACCTTCTTGTCTGGTTTTCATATCAAGGTGATGGTGGCCTCGTAGAATGAATTTGGGAGTGTTCCCCCCACTGCTATATTTTGGAAGAGTTTGAGAAGGATAGGTGTTAGCTCTTCTCTAAATGTTTGATAGAATTCACCTGTGAAGCCACCTGGTCCTGGGATTTTGTTTGTTGGAAGATTTTTAATCACAGTTTCAATTTCAGTGCTTGTGATTGGTCTGTTCATATTTTCTATTTCTTCCTGATTCAGTCTTGGCATATTGTGCACTTCTAAGAATTTGTCCATTTCTTCCAGGTTGTCCATTTTATTGGCATAGAGTTGCTTCTAGTAATCTCTCATGATCTTTTGTATTTCTGCAGTGTCAGTTGTTACTTCTCCTTTTTCATTTCTAATTCTATTGATTTGAGTCTTCTCCCTTTTTTTCTTGATGAGTCTGGCTAATGGTTTATCAATTTTGTTTATCTTCTCAGAGAACCAGCTTTTAGTTTTATTGATCTTTGCTATCGTTTCCTTCATTTCTTTTTCATTTATTTCTGATCAGATTTTTATGATTTCTTTCCTTCTGCTAACTTTGGGTTTTTTTTGTTCTTCTTTCTCTAATTGCCTTAAGTGCAAGCTTAGGTTGTTTATTCGAGATGTTTTCTGTTTCTTAAGGTGGGCTTGCATTGCTATAAACTTCCCTATTAGAACTGATTTTGCTGCATCCCATAGGTTTTGGGTCATCGTGTCTCCATTGTCATTTGTTTCTAGGTATTTTTTTAATTTTTTCTTTGATTTCTTCAGTGATCACTTTGTTATTAAGTAGTGTATTGTTTAGCCTCCATGTGTTTGTATTTTTTACAGATCTTTTCCTGTAATTGATATCTAATCTCATGGCATTGTGGTTGGAAAAGGTACTTGATACAATTTCAGTTTTCTTAAATTTAGCAAGGCTTGATTTGTGACCCAAGATATTATCTATCCTGGAGAATGTTCCATGAGCACTTGAGAAAAATGTGTATTCTGTTGTTTTTGGATGGAGTGTCCTATAAATATCGATTAAGTCCATTTTGTTTAATGTATCATTTAAAGCTTGTGTTTCCTTATTTATTTTCATTTTGGATGACCTGTCCATTGGTGAAAGTGGAGTGTTAAAGTCCCCTACTATGAATGTGTTACTGTTGCTTTCCCGTTTTATGGCTGTTAGTATTTGCCTTATGTATTGAGGTGCTCCTATGTTGAGTGCATAAATATTTACAATTGTTATATCTTCTTCTTGGATCGATCCCTTGATCATTGTGTAGTGTCCTTCTTTGTCTCTTCTAATAGTCTTTATTTTAAAGTCTATTTTGTCTGATATGAGAATTGCTACTCCAGCTTTCTTTTGGTTTCCATTTGCATGGAATATCTTTTTCCATCCCCTTACTTTCAGTCGGTATGTGTCTCTAGGTCTGAAGTGGGTCTCTTGTAGACAGCATATATATGGGTCTTGTTTTTGTATCCATTCAGCCAATCTGTGTCTTTTGGTGGGAGCATTTAGTCCATTTACTTTTAAGGTAATTATCAATATGTATATTCCTATTCCCATTTTCTAAATTGTTTTGGGTTCACTATTGTAGGTATTTTCCTTCTCTTGTGTTTCTTGCCTAGAGAAGTGCCTTTAGCATTTGTTGTAAAGCTGGTTTCGTGGTGCTGAATTCTCTCAGCTTTTGCTTGTCTGTAAAGGTTTTAATTTCTCCATCAAATCTGAATGAGATCCTTGCTGGGTACAGTAATCTTGGTTGCAGGTTTTTCTCCTTCATCACTTTAAATATGTCCTGCCACTCCCTTCTGGCTTGCAGAGATTCTGCTGAAAGTTCAGCTGTTAACTTTATGGGGATTCTCTTGTGTGTTATTTGTTGTTTTTCCCTTGCTGCTTTTAATATGCTTTCTCTGTATTTAATTTTTGACAGTTTGATTACTATGTGTCTTGGCATACTTCTCCTTGGATTTATCCTGTATGGGACTCTCTGTGCTTCCTGGACTTGATTAACTATTTCCTTTCCCATATTAGGGAAATTTTCAACTATAATCTCTTCAAATATTTTCTCAGTCCCTTTCTTTTACTCTTATTCTTGTGGAACCCCTATAATTCGAATGTTGGTGCGTTTAATGTTGTGCCAGTGGTCTCTGAGACTGTCCTCAGTTCTTTTCATTCTTTTTTCTTTATTCTGTTCTGCAGTAGTTATTTCCACTATTTTACCTTCCAGGTCACTTATCTGTTCTTCTGCCTCAGTTATTCTGCTATTGATCCCATCTTGAGTATTTTTAATTTCACTTATTGTGTTGTTCATCATTGTTTGTTTCATCTTTAGTTCTTCTAGGTCCTTGTTAAATGTTTCTTGCATTTTGTCTATTCTATTTCCAAGATTTTGGATCATCTTTACTATCATTATTCTGAATTCTTTTTCAGGTAGACTGCCTATTTCCTCTTCATTTGTTAGGTCTGGTGGGTTTTTATCTTGCTCCTTCATCTACAGTGTGTTTTTCTGTCTTCTCATTTGCTTATCTTACTGTGTTTGGGGTCTCCTTTTTGCAGGCTGCCGGTTCATAGTTCCTGTTGTTTTTGGTGCCTGTCCCCAGTGGCTAAGGTTGGTTCAGTGGGTTTTGTAGGCTTCCTGGTGGAGGGGACTAGTGCCTGTGTTCTGGTGGATGAGGCTGGATCTTGTCTCTCTTGTGGGCGGGTCCACGTCTGGTGGTGTGTTTTGGGGTGTCTGTAGACTTATTATGATTTTAGGCAGCCTCTCTGCTAATAGGTGGGGTTGTGTTCCTGTTTTGCTAGCTGTTTGGCATAGGGTGTCCAGCACTGTAGCTTGCTGGTTGTTGAGTGAAGCTGGGTGCTGACATTGAGGTGGAGATCTCTGGGAGTTTTCGCCATTTGATATCATGAGGATCTGGGAGGTCTCTTGTTGACCAGTGCCCTGAAGTTGGCTCTCCCACGTCAGAGGCACAGCAGTGACTCCTGGCTACAGCCCCAAGAGCCTTTCATCCACACGGCTCAGGATAAAAGAGAGAAAAAGTAGAGAGAAAAAATTAGTAGAAGTAGGAAGAAAGAAAGAAAGAATGAAAGAAAGGAAGGAAGGAAGGAAGGAAGGAAGAAAGAAAGAAAGAAGAAAAGAAGGAAAGAAGGAAAGAAAGAAAGAAAGGAGGGAGGGAGGGAGGGAGAGAGGGATGGTGGGAGGAAGGAAGGAAGGAAGGCAGGAGGGAAGGAAGGAAAAAAGAAAGAAAGAAAGAAGATAAAGTAAAAAAAATAAAGTGAAATATAATACAGATATTAAATTTAAAAATATTAAGAAAAAAAATTAAAAAAAAACAAAAACGGATGGATAGAACCTTAGGACAAATGGTGGAAGCAAAGCTATATGGACAAAATCTCATACAGAAACATACACATACACACTCATAAAAAGAGGAAAAGGGGAAAAAATCATAAATCTTGCTCTCAAAGTTCACCTCCTCAATTTGGGTTGATTCATTGTGTAAAGGAGAGAAGGAAGGAAAGAAAGAAAGAAAGAAAGAAAGAAAGAAAGAAAGAAAGAAAGAAAGAAAGAAAGAAAGAAAGA
>NW_021703785.1:45047813-45083046 GCF_005190385.1 Monodon monoceros | reverse complement strand
AGAAAGAAAGAAAGAAAGAAAGAAAGAAAGAAAGAAAGAAAGAAAGATAGAAAGGAAGGAAGAAAGAAAGAAAGAAGATAAAGTAAAATAAATTAATTAAAATTAATTATTAAGAAAAAAAAAAAAGGACGGATAGAATCCTAGGACAAATGGTGGAAGCAAAGCTATACAGACAAAATCTCACACAGAAGCATACACATACACACTCACAAAAAGTGGAAAAGGGGAAAAAATAATATTTCTTGCTCTCAAAGTCCACCTTCTCAATTTGGGATGATTCGTTGTCTATTCAGGTATTCCACAGATGCAGGGTACATCAAGGTGATTGTGGAGATTTAATCACTGCTCCTGAGGCTGCTGGAAGAAATTTCCCTTTCTCTTCTTTGTTCACACAGCTCCTGGGGTTCAGCTTTGAATTTGGACCTGCCTCTGCGTGTAGGTCGCCTGAGGGCGTCTGTTCCTGCTCAGACAGGACAGGGTTAAAGATGAAGCTGATTGGGGAACTCTGGCTCACTCAGGCCGGGGGGAGGGAGAGGTACGGAGTGTGGGACGAACCTGCGACAGCAGAGGCCAGAGGGACGTTGCCTTAGCCTGAGGCGTGCCATGCGTTCTCCCGGGGAAGTTGTTCCTGGATCCCGGGACCCTGGCAGTGGCGGGCTGCACAGGCTCCTGGGAGGCGCGGTGTGGAGAGTGACCGGTGCTTGCACACAGGCTTCTTGGTGGCGGCAGCAGCAGCCTTAGCGTCTCCTGCCCTTCTCTGGGGTCCGCGCTTTTAGCCGCAGCTCGTGCCCGTCTCTGGAGCTCCTTTAAGCAGCGCTCTTAGTCCCCTCTCCTCGCGCACCAGGAAACAAAGAGGGAAGGAAAAGTCTCTTGCCTCTTCGGCAGCTCCAGACCTTTTCCCGGACTCCCTCCCGGCCAGCCGTGGTGCACTAACCCCTTCAGGCTGTGTTCACGCAGACAACCCCAGTCCTCTCCCTGTGCTCCGACCAAAGCCCGAGCCTCAGCTCGCAGCCCCGCCCGCCCCGGCAGGCGAGCAGACAAGCCTCTCGGGCTGGTGAGTGCCAGTCGGCACCGATCCTCTGTGCGGGAATCTCCCCGCTTTGCCCTCCGCACCCCTGTTGCTGTGCTCTCCTCCGCCGCTCTGAATCTCCCCCCCTCCGCCACCCACAGTCTCTGCCCGCGAAGGGGCTCCTAGTGTGTGGAAACCTTTCCTCCTTCACAGCACCCTCCCACTGGTGCAGGTCCCGTCCCTATTCTTTTGTCTCTGGTTTTTCTTTTTTTCTTTTGCCCTACCCAGGTACGTAGGGAGTTTCTTGCCTTTTGGGAGGTCTGTGGTCTTCTGCCAGCGTTCAGTAGGTGTTCTGTAGGAGTTGTTCCACGTGTAGATGTATTTCTGGTGTATCTCTGGGGAGGAAGGTGATCTCTGTGTCTTACTCTTCCACCATCTTCCCCTCGTCCCGTGCTCAGTGATCTCTGATGTTGCTATTGCAAAGCTGTTATGACTTACCGAAGGCTCAGACAATGGTTAGTATTTTTTAATCAATAAAGTATTTTTAATTAAGGTAGCTACATTGCTTTTTTAGATATAATACTATTGCACACAACAGATGACAGTGTAGTGTAAACATAACTTTCATATGCACTGGAAAACAAAACATCTGTATGAATCACTTTATTGTGATACTCACTTTATTTGGGTGGTCTGGAACTGAACCCACAATATATCTGACGTATGCTTGTATTAACATGAAAATGTATTAAAAGTATTTCAGAAAACATACTTGTAATCAAAACAGTTAAAGAGTTCTTTTAATTAAAAAAAATTAAAAGTGTATTAGTTTCACAGCAAAACTGAGGGTAATGTACAGAGATTTCCATATACTCCCTGTTCCCCTACATGTTTAGCCTCCCCACAACCAACATGCTGCCCGGCCGCCCCCTCTCCCAGCTTGGTACATTTGTTACAATTGGACATTGTTGGTTGATGGTTACATTAACACATCCTGATCACCCAAAGTCTGTGGTTTAAATTACAGTTCACTGATGCTATTGTACATCCTATGGGCTTTGACAAATGTATAATGACATGTATCTATAATTGTGGTATCATATGGAGTATTTTCACCTTAAAAATCATCTGTGCATCTATTTATCCATCCCCTCCCCAAACCCTGGCAGCCACTGATCTTTTTACTGTCTCCATAGTTTTGCTTTTTCCAGAATGTCATATAGTTGGAATCATTCAGTATGTAGCCTTTGCAGATTGCCTTCTTTCACTTGGTATTGTGCATTTAATTTTCTTCCAAGTTTCCTTCCTTTTTATGACTTCATAGCTCATTGCTCTTTAGTTGTAGATAATATTAAATTGTCTGGATGTCTCAGAATTTATTTGTCCATTCACCTATTGAAGGACATCTTGGTTGTTTCCAAGCTTTGGCAATTATGAATAAAGTTGCCATAAACATCTGTCTGCAGGATTTGTGTGGGATACAGTTAAATTCTACATGTCACATAATCAGCCAAGTAGCTTTGTTTCATTATAGCAAATGACTAATTTGAATGACTTAAAACGTCTACATACTAAAACATTTATCATTTTTTATTAGTATCTGTTAAAGAAAATAATTGGCAAACAATGTTGGTCATTTACCTAGAGTGCCTGTATAAACTCACTAGATTTAACAAATAATTATAGACATTTCATTTATTTTACTAACAAAGAGAAACTTGACCAGAACTGTGTTGTTGAATTCTCAACGTTTTTTACGATCATGTGGATTCAGTATTAACATTTCTGTGGTTTGTTTGTTTATTTCCAAGTTTCTAGACCCATTGTTTATTAGAAGTCTCCGTATTTAACAAAAAAAATAGTGAAAGATGACAAATAGTCTACCACATCTGCACTTTTGAACAATCAGTGGCATAAATTATTTCAGTTAGTAGCTCATAATTCAGAGAAGGTTGGAGGCCATGAGTACATACATTTTCTTATAATATGACTATTTGTTTCTTAATATATGTCAAATATAATAAGAAACTACACTTTTCATTTAACACTTATTTTTCCAGAAAGTCCATGAGAGGGTCACTAACACATTTATTAGTATCTTCATTATTCCTAATTATAAAAGAATACATGTGCATCTGGGAAAATGTACAAAAGTATGAAAATTTATAAAAGGGTTATTTTATTTATTAAAAATCCAACAGATAAAATGTTAAGTTTCACTGTTCCATTCTCTTGATTCCCATCATCACCATTTTTTACTTATTTCTATATTCTGAACACTTCTGAATAAGACACATTTAGATCTGTGTAAAGTATGAATCTCACTTTTATTCCAGTTGAATTTTTTAAGTTAATCTCACTTTTAAATTTTCATTTTGACTAAATGTATTAAAACTTTATCTAAAGGTAAACCTACTCCTGCCCAAAAATAAACTAGAGAGATTTATTTGTCCCTGAGGGCTGAAACACAAGGAAGATCCAGTTACCAAGTCATGCAGTCCAGAAGGTGGTTATTTTTCTTAGGGTTCTTGTTATAAGGATAAACTTCTGACAATATCACACAGTATACAACGTCTTAATCTAGTCTAACACTGACATTTCCAAATTCATGTTTCACAGTTTCCAATAAGAACTTTGCAATTCAATCTTATTACACTTCTAGAGAATGAAGTTTTTCCCAACACTGTACCGTACAATATTATTTCCCACCTTTTTCTTCAGTGAATTCAAGAGAAATGCCGTCTTATATTATCCATAGTTGGTACAGTGAGTTACCTGATACAAAGGAAAAGGATGACCTGTCATAGAGAATTCACATCATAAATATCTGGGAAATGAATGAAAGCAGCATAATAGTCTTAGAAGTGTTTCCTGTAGAGGTGAGATTGATTTAGATGTCTTTCTTCAATATTACTTCCTGCAACTATCTATTACAGAATTTATCTTTTATCATAATCACTGAAGTTCCTTTTCTGTCTCAAATAATCTGATTTCTTTGGATCAGGGATTACAGTGGATGGCAAAGCCGTAAGATAGTGAGGTAAGTAACAGTGGGGACAATGTAGTGGAAGCAACCTAGAAATGCTTAGTTAATAGTATTAGCATGACTTGGTGAGCAATTAGATATAGAAAAAAATATATAAGAGAATTCTGTGGTTTTTGGCCTTCAATGACTATCAGTTAAAGGGTAAATTTAGGAAGACAGCCATATTTGCAATGATAAAAATAATCAATTCAATTTGGAGCAATAATGGGTTTGAAATGTCTATTAGGTATTGGGTATTTGAGTTTAAAATTCAGTAGAGAAATCTAGACTGAAATTTAATATTCATCCAAAATACAGTTGATAGCTGAAGCCATAAAATTAGAAAAGGTCACTCAGAGAGCAGATGGTATGAAATTAGAGATACAGATGAACCCTGAATATTTCCCCATTTAAAAAAGAGGAAAAAGATGACTCAGGGAAGAAGACTTTATTAGAGAAGACATTATTACATATAAGCATTAAAAAATTATCCTGAAACCAGGTACATATTGATGGAAATTGATTCATCTCAGTAAAAATTTATTCTTAACTAGTTGGAATTCCAGTCCTGCTGTGTGGCTAGAAGAAGGTAGGCTATCTGTGAGCATATTAATAACTACCACAGTTCCTTTTTCTGTTTACCAAATATTCAGTTCAATCTCATTTCCAAACAGAAATCCCTCCCTCCCCTGTCCAAGAAAGACAATCCAAAAGTCCCAGCTAGCCATAACATCAAGCTCAATATTCAGGATATTAATAACCTTTTATAAAAGATGATGGATGATAATCTCTGGATAGTTCCTTTTGTGGATCCTCTTGAGAATTATGGACAAAAAGACAAGTTATCTGTTTCACACAGTCAATTTATAGTGGCTAGATAGGGTCAGAATAATAACAGTAATCACACACACAGAAAGGAGAAGAATGGGAGACACATAATAGTAATGTCAACTACTCAGCCATTAAAAAGGATGAAATAATGCCATTTGCAGCAACATGGATGGACCTGGAGATTATCCTACTAAGTGAAGTAAGTCAGACAGAGAAAGACAAATATCATATGATATCGTGGAATCTAAAAAAAAAAAAAGATACAAATAAACTTATTTACAAAACAGAAACAGACTCACAGATTTAGAAAATGAACTTTTGGTTACCAGCGGGGAAAGGTGTGGAGGGGAGGATAGATTGGGAGTTTGGGATTGGCATGTACACACTGCTGCATTTAAATCAGATAATCAACAAGGACCTACTGTAAAAAAAAAAAAAAAAAAAAATTCTGACATCCTGCTTAGCAGACATTGGTAAGGGCCACCCACTCTGGGAAAGAGGAATGATTTATGACTGGGCTCAGTTCTGCTCCCTGAGAGGGATGGTTCTCAGTTCATTGTTCTAGAAGAGTTTTCCTTTCTTATCATCCTCCATTTCCATAACTGAATTGAGTATTGTGGACCATATCCTCCTTGAGAACTGAACTTCCTTCTGCCTATAGAAGACTGAGGACCTGATAATTGTTTTATCCCCCTCAAAAGCCACAAACTTTTAGTTTAGGCTGGTGTTTCTTTGAAAGAATGACTCTAAAACATGTAGTTGGCTTCTGTCTACTTGATTCCAGTCACCATCATGTGTCTACATGCTGTCCTTTTATGAACATACTTCTTAAATTTGTCATTTTTTTCTTGCATTCTCTTCTCCACCCTTACCTGAACTCTCTCTCTCACACACTCAAAATAATTGCAATTACTTTGTTTTATTAAGCTTTCATGGGAGAGGCATAGCTTTTCTCTCTTTTGTCCAAATGAAAAGATTTACTAGGTGCCACCTTAGCTATTCACAATCTTTTAATAATGAGTAAAAGGGCAAGCACTCTTTGGACCCTGCGTCTAACCTGACTTTTATAAATGTTTCAATTTTAATATTTTACTGTTTGACATTGGATTTGTATTTTCCAAATCTTCAAGTTCCTAAATTTTTCACTTTTTTTTCTTTCCACCTGGAAATGTTCAGTTCTTTTTGAAATAATCTCTTTCTTTTAAGATCTGGTAAAATCCACCCAATGATGTTTAGCACCCATTACTAACATTCTGTTTTCCAACCTCTGCTCTTAAATCAACATTATTTGCCTTCCAAATTATGATGGAAGACTTGTTAATAATAATTTCACCATTGCCTAAATTGGATCACTTTCCTTCAAGATTTAATATCATTTTCCTTGTCACCCACAGCAGGGGCACTAAGCCAATGACATAAAAATGTTTGTGTTGACAGTACTCTGCATCTGGGTTGCAGTTTCTATATCAGCCATATCAGCCCTGATTATGCTATGCAATTTTTTTAAAATTCAGAATCTTTTAGTTTATTTTGAATAACCCCTTGAAATATGAGAAGATGAAAGTGTTGCAATTAACTTTTTCCTTGAAGTTGCAAACTAGAATGTACAAATTCCATATTAAAAAAATCTCAAAGAATTTCAAGCATTTAAAACAAAAATGACTCAAGGTTAACAAATCTTTGTGTAAGTCAAGTGGTTTCTTACTTTTCTCTCTAAATAAAATTGAAGGAGGAACAAATTAAGTTACCAGTGATAAATCATTATAAATGATGTTTAGTAATATGTCATTGTACACTTTTGGGAATAAATTAAAAAGTACTTTATGAAGTGAAAGTTTGAGCCAAACCTTCCTTCTAGATGAGTACATGACTTCAGAGGAAAAATCAAATCCACTCTAGCTCCACAGTGATCTGTAAGGTGCTGCACATAGCTGATGCAATTGCTCTGAGTTCCTTCTGAAAGCTACCTGCCTGTGCTGCAAGTTGTGTTCCCATTGTAGATGCCTTGAAACTTTATCCATCAGTAACTTTATTTTTTCTTGGAAGAATGTCCACAAGTTGAACTTTGAATACATGGAAAGTTTGCTTTATTGAGAACCAGGAATTCCCTTTATGGCCTTCATTGTTTGCCTTTTACATTCTAAAATAGATTAATACCACTAATATTTTAAGGCTTTTTAAAAGTACTGTGGTAAAAAATAAATAATTAATTAATTAAAAAAATAAAAGTACTGTGGTTTGTAGACACAGATGAGAATTTTTATATACCTTCTCAGTCTTCTTCCCATTTTATCTGAACTTCTACACTGAGCTTGAATAAAGATAAATGGTACCTGATGGTCAACAGTGTCTTTACATGTGACATTGTAAATCTACCTCCTTGATGAGCTAATCTGGTAGCCAAAAAAGGGGCCTTGGGAAAAGTCACCTGAAATTAGCATTGTACAATGACTAGATTGGTTATTATTTGTATATAATGCATGCTAGGTAATTACAAATATTCAAATACCATTTATGAGACATGTTTGCAAATCACTTAATGAAGACACCTTACCTATTCATAGTCATTTAACTTCTCTCTTTTTTTTTTTTTTTAACTTACATCTGCTTAGTTTTTTATTGAGTTAAGTATAAAGGCCCAGTTAATCAACTCATTAAATTGGTTAAGGCAGGACACTTGAACTACATTAACAGGATTTAAAAAGTGGTTGGTCTTTTAGTAGTTCTCTGGTAATCACACATGCACACACACACACACATACACAAATTGGTAGAGTACTCTAGATATAGGATTTCCCCGCATAATCTTATATAATATGCTGTTCACAATCTGCAATATTTTGAAAACTATGTAAATTGGACATGACCAAATTAGAGATGCCTGAAAAACTTTTATAAAGTATTTGGGAACTTCAGCTCTAATCCCAAAAAGATCAGTTTTAAACTATAAAAAAGGAAAATTCATATAAAATCACAACAGACTTAACAGACATCTTTGAAAAAAAAATAAAATTTCAACTCAATTTTCTACTTTTTCAAATATGACCGAGAAAAAAAGTACAAGTAGTAATGTCTGCATTTAAAAAAAAAAAAACAAAACTATTAACCAAGTGGACTTGGGGAAGAAAGAAAAACTGTACAGTATTATTGCACTCCACGAATGTGCAGAATTCCAAAATATGCCAGTACTGAAAAACTGTCTTACATTGAGGTTTTCCAAGAGGTACAACGAGCCTGCCAAGAAAGCATCTGGTCTGTACTAACAGATTGCTGTCTTCAGTACAGTCCTTCATAATGTCAGTCATGCTGCTCTTGCAAAAATCCCTTAATGTAAAAGAGCTTTCAGTGCTTATAGGTGGGGCTATGATCGATAGTATAGGATTGAATCCATATGCACACTGAGCTTCATTTCATTGTCAAGAATTTGAACAAGCTGTTGCATGGATGGAAGGTGACCAGATTCCAGCTTAGACCACACAGGTACATCTTTCAAAGTTATCTCAAATGCACCTGTTGACATACACTGGTTCTCAATCATGTTGCTGAAGGAAAAGACCATCATACATGCATAGACCTTATTTTCTTGGCCCCACTGCCAGATGCTAGGAACTTGCATGCCAAAGAAAGCAAAAGAATCCTTGCCAACAATTATTAAGCCTATTAATACTAACTTGAAGACTGACAGTAAAGATGCTATGTGTCTATATATTGGTTGAGGGAGGCAATTCTCTCCTTCAATACGGATGTCTGGGTACCGCTGGCTAATAACCCGCACGTACTCCACAAACACCCGCCTATAACCTCAGGAAACACAAATCTGGAACTTGAGCAGCGGCCCCGTGGCGTACTGCATCTTTAATCTCTCACCAGGCACGCCGCCCAGATTGGCGGAGGCATCTCTCGGACCACCTCCGATGTTGCCACTAGGAGAAGCATCAGAAACCTCATCTTAAACGAACCAACCACTTCGGCCACCCTCAGACTGAGACTGCAGCCAGCCCAAGGCAGAGCCGGAGCCACGAGCCATTTAACTTTTCGTTGTTGTTTATCATCAGTAGCTTTCTTTACACTCATAATAGTTTCATGAGATATAAGGGACAATTTGTTATATTACTGATCTGAGTGGTGGCAAAGCTGAAACACAATGAAGTTCCATAGATGATTCAAGGCCATATAGCTGCTTGGAAGAAAATATTGTCCTATTTGTTCTTCATAATAGATTAAGTTTTTCTTTGGATATACAATTGCTCATAAGTTAAAATACAGTTGTAAAAATGAAATATATGTTATATATATATATAATATACCACAGAAAAATCTTAATGTTTAAATTACTGCCCTTTATTTTAAATTGGGATCTCCATGAAGGCAAATATTTTCTGGGAAACTATCTTCCACAATTAAAGTAGAATAATTGGAAAGGTTCTAAGATAATATTATTAATATAATCTTTTGTAATATTAAAGTTTTTTCAAATTTATAACCTCATGATAGCCCACAATGAGCCTCACCTCCCTATATTCATGCGCTTGTGTAGTCTTATCTCACACCAGATGACTAATACAATATTGTAACATGTGTACCTAATACAATATTGAAGAAATAATGGAGTCAAACTTCCAAGTCTAGATCATAGAAAACACTGCAGCTTTTGTCTCGCTCTTAGCTTATTTGCTCTCGAAGAAGCCAGCAGCCATGTAGTGAGGGCATTCAAGTTACCACTATGGAGAGGGCCACATGGTAAGAAACTGATGACTTCTGTCTACAGAGAGAACTGAGTCCTCCTTTCAAAAGACATTGAATGGCGGCTTCCCTGTTGACGCAGTGGTTAAGAATCTGCCTGCCAATGCAAGGGACACGGGTTCAAGCCCTGGTCCGGGAAGATCCCACATGTGGCAACTAAGCCCGTGTGCCACAACTACTGAAGTTGAGCTCTAGATCGTGCAAGCCACAGCTACTGAAGCCTGCGCTTCTAGAGCCTGTGCTCTGCAACAAGAGAAGCCCCGGCAATAAGAAGCTCATGCACGGCAACGAAGAGTAGCCCCCGCTCACCGCAACTAGAGAAAGCCCGCGCACAGCAACGAAGACCAAACACAGCCGTAAATAAATAAATTTATTTTTTAAAAAAAGACATTGAATGGGTTATCCTGGAAGAGGTTCTTCTTGCTCAAATGTTGCCTTCAGATAACTTCAGCCCAAACCCACATGTCGATGGCGACCTCCTGAGAGAACCTGAACCTGAATCACTTGGCTAAGCTGCTTCTGAATTCCTGACCCTCAGAATCTATAAGATAACAAATGTTTGTTGTTTTTATTTTCTGTTTCAGGGTAATTAATTATGCAACTATGGATAAATACAGATAATTCTAATATGCCTCAAAAACCCCAGATTTCACTAGGTAGGCACTATTACAATTACTGTCATTACAGGACAGATGTTATTTAAGTGTAGAAAAAGAGAACCTAAGAAAAACTGGAGGTGACTGAGAAAGAGAACATTATGGGAGATGATCTTGAAGAACAAAGGCAGATGAAAATGGAGTAAGGAAAGAGAAATTCCAAGCAAAGCTAACAGAATATATGTATCCACAAAACAATAGAAATGTGTGGTCGCTACAGGAAATCTGAAGAAGTTTCTTGCAGTGGACAACACTTATGTTGCTGGTGTGGATGAAGTAGTTGATGAACCTGGAGAGACAAGTAAATGAATAATAATAAAGGGCCTCTTTTGTGTGGAATCCAAGCTAAGAACTAGAATTTTAACCTAAAGTATCTGAGTAGTCACTAAAGGCTTCTAAGTAGGAGAATAAGTAAAGTTAAAAATGAAAGCCAAATAGATTGCTATAAGTCCAGCAATAAATGACAAAGGTGAATTTAAACAAGTAGCAGTGGTTATGGAGAAAAAGAAACTGATTGCAAAAATACAAAGAAAATACTTCTAATGGGACTTAGCAAAATTTTAATTTGTGATTGAAGGAGAGCTGAGGCTGTATCAAATCTTTGCAATCCCATATTCATAACCTTTCAATGTCTTTCCATTGAATACATTATAAAGGGAGACAAGGACATTTTTCACTTGCACCTATTAGCATTTATATTCTCTTTTCTTGCTCCCCACGACCCATTTTCCTTTATTGCCTCCTGAAACCACCCTAACAGATGTCACACCTCTCTGCATACTCATCAGACAGTACATTTCTCAAGGGAACAAAACCCATATCATTTTCCATTTTCCTTTTTTATAAAATTCTAGAACTACATAGATAATTGGTAATCAAAATATTTGGTTAACTGTTGTATACTAAATTAAAACTCATGTTTATGCTTTGATTTTCCAAGTAGATAACCAAGTTATTTACTAGGATAGAGAATTTCGGAAAACACATAGATTTGCAGGGATGGGATTGTTAATCTTGAAGTGCTTGTGAAATATCTAGGGTGAGTCATTAGAGGATTAGTTTATTCTGAGTGATAAATTAAAAGGGGCAAAGAAAGTTTCATGGGGAATAACTCAAAGGAGTATAGGTAGCTACTCAGAAATAGGAAGAAAATCAAGGAGTACTGTTATAGAAGCAAAAGATGAAGACAATCTTTAGATACAAGAAATAATAACAATGACAAGTAAAACTAATATTTATTGTGCAATTGCTATGTGCCAGATACTGTATTATGTGTCTTACACATATTATCTTATTTAATAGCCATAAAAATCTTGAGATGGTCACTATTATTATTATCCATATTTAACATATTAACAAATTGTGGTACAGAAAAAGAAGGTAACTTTGCAAGCAAATGACAAAGCTTAGCTTCAATCTATCATTTATGATTCTAAGTTTAAACATTTAAATATTATATTGTAGAACATGCAAATTAAGTACAAATGCCCTAGATATTTGCAATTAAGAAGTGACTGCTGAACTTGCCATCAGTGATATACAGATCTTCCTTGACTTATGATGGGGTTGGGGTTACATCCAGATAATCCCATCATAAGTTGAAAATATCTTAAGTTGAAAATGCATTTAATACACCTAACCTACTGAACAAGATAGCTTAGTCTACCTTACATTAGCTTACAGTTGGGCAAAATCATCTAACACAAAGCCTATTTTATAATAAAGTATTGAATATTTCATGTAATTTATTGAATACTGTACTGAAAGTGAAAACAAGAATGGTTGTCTGGGTCCAGAATGCTGGTAAGTGTATTGGTTGTTTACCTTTGTGATTGTGGGGCTGACTGGGAGCTGCAGCTTCTGCCCTGCTTAGCATCACAAAAGAGTATCCTAAGGTCTATGACTAGCCTGGGAAAAGAACAAAATTCAAAATATGAAGTACGGTTTCAACTAAATGTGTATCACTTCGACACCATCATAACATCAAAAATATGTAAGTCGAACCATTATAAGTTGGGGACTTTTGTATTAGTTATCTATTGCTGCATAAAAAAAAAATCACCACAGTACTTTGTGGTTTAAAAAAATGAGCACTTATTCCTAGAAGTCAGGAATCTGAATATGGCTTAGCTGGGTTCTTTGGGCTAGTCTCTCATGAAGTTGTAGTTAAGCTGTTGGTCTAGGCTAATGTCTCATCTGAATGCTCCATTAGAGAATGAGGAAATCCACTTCCAAGGGCATTCACGTAGGCATCTGCACAGGGCTTTCTGATGACACTGAAGTTGGCTTTTCACAGGGTCCATGATCCCAGATAGTCGGAGTGAAGACCAAGATGAGGTATATCATTGGGAATCATCTTGGAGGCTGCTGATCAAAAATAACGTTATAGTTTAGTATTTTCTCATAAAGAAAATAATACTTATCAAAATAAGTGTATATATTTATGTATACATATTTACATATATATTGTGTTTATATATATGTGTGTGTGTGTGTGTGTGTGTGTGTGTGTAGAGAAAGAGAGTGATGATGTACACATATGGATATATTCCCAAGCTGCTTTATCCACAGAAAGGTCCTGGGAGTAGCAATATACCAATTATCCAGTGCATAGATAAGCAAATACTGTGGTTGTGGAGCAAACTCTCCACTAGAAAGAACCAGGACTTCCAGACCCAAGTCAAGAAAAGTATAAGATAGATCTGGGAAACCTTATTGTGGAACAAATTAAGAAAGTATTCAATGAATGAGGATGTCTAAAAAACACAGAAAGCAGATTTAAGAGGCTACTACTGATGAAATCTGAAATCTGAGATTTAATTTAAGGATGAAAATAAATAATAATAACATATTATAGCCAAATCCATGAGTCTTTGGTATATTAGTTTGCTAGGGCTTCCATGACAAAGTACTACAGACTTGGTGGCTTAAAGGACATGCATTTATTTTTTCATAGTTCTGGACACTAGAAGTCCAGGATCAAGGTGTCAGCATGGTTGGTTCCTTTTGAGAATCATGAAGACTCTTCTCTAGGCCTATCTCTTCTGTTGGTAGATGACCATCTTCTCCCCATGCATTCACATGTTTTTCCCTCTGTGCATGATTATTTCCACATTTCCTCTGATATAAGAATATCAGTCATATTGAATTAGGGCCAACTGTAATGACCTAATTTTAACTTTCCCCTGTATACATCCCATCTCCAAATACAGTCACATTGTAAGGCACGAAGGTTAGGAATGCAGCCCATTGAATTTTTTTGGAAGCTACAATTCACTTAGTGTTATAAATAAATAAGTAAATGAATACATGTATGAATAAAATAACGGTGTAGAATACTAAGCTCTCCAATTCAATAGAATGCCAGCTAATAATAATCACTTAGTAGTAGAGAAAGCTGGCATACATATACCTTGAAATCAAGTGATTATAAATTGACTGAGGGTGCTTCAGGAAGTGATACACTGAGAACATAGCACTGCTTCTGTGACATTCCTGCCATAGTTGCCTATCTTGATTGAATATGATCGTGAGGAAACAGCAGAGCAACTCTAATTTAGGTACATTCTAAAGACACTGGTCTATATTCTTTAAAAAAAAAAGTCAAGGTTATGAAAAACAAGAAAAGTCTGAGAAACTCTTCTTGATTGAGGGAGACCAGAGAGTTGTGACAACTACATGCAACCAGTGATCTTGTGTTGGATTCTAGATCTATAAAAGCCATTGGGAAAATCAGCAAAATTTGAATGAGATCTATACATCAGATTGTAGTATTAAACTAATGTTACTTTCTTGGTATTGATGGTTGTATTGTAGATTGTGAGAGAGTGCTCTTCTAAGGAAATACGTATTAAAGTACCAAGGTTTGACGAGTAACTAATGAATGATTGATGAGGTCAAATATGGTAAAATCCTGAATACCGGGGACTCTGGATAATGGAAATTTGCAGATACAAGAGTTATTTGTACTATTCTTGAGATTGTTCTATAAGACTGGTATGATTTTTAAAGAATTCCCCAAATACACAACTAACTAAATAAATAGCACTCAAATATTTTATAAAAATTCTGTCTAAACTTTGTTAGAAGGGAATCCACTCTCCAACCATGATGTCAAGCTAAGCAGATCCTCCTGCTTATCACACACACACCTGACTGTCTTTTTGTATGTTGTGATCTGTCACATATTTTGGAAACATATGTTACAAAAATTATACAGTGTTGTTTTAAATGCATATGTTTTAATTGCTTTTTTCTATAAATTCCTTTTAGTGTTCTATCATCTTAAAACTCAACAGAGTTTGAGCCCCATCCCTTTTATATACTCATCTAGTTCACTGCTTTTAAATTTTACTGTGTATTTTACCATAAGCAACCACAATACTTTTTCTATCTCTTCTCCTAGTGATGGACAGCCAAGTTGCCTCCAATTCCTAACTGGCATAGACAGACCTACAACGAACCAGTTTGTGTATGTAATCAGTAATCAGTAATTCTCCTGGACATAACTAGGTTTGAGATTGACAAGTTGTCAGATGCATGTATAGGATATTTCCCTAAATACTATCAAATTTATTTCCAAAATGACAATAAGAAAGACCTCTTGTTGATTTTTAATATTACAAATATCTTCATATTTGTCAAGTTTGTCAATTATGCACTACATGAAACTGATATCCTTAGTTTTGCTATGTTCATATAAATTAACATTTATCTTAAAAAATAGGCCTTTTTTAGGTAGATTTTTTGTTCCAGAGTTATACAATATTATTCTATATTTCAGTTATTATATTTTTTATCATGTACATTAATATATTAAATCATCCAGAGTTCCCTTTTTTATATAATGATATTCAAGGATTCAACTTTATCCTTCTTACATAATGAGCGATTATTTTTTTTTTGGTGGTACGCGGGCCTCTCACTGTTGTGGCTTCTCCTGCTGCGGAGCACAGGCCCTGGATGCGCAGGCTCAGTGGCCATTGTCCGTGGGCCCAGCCGCTCCGTGGCATGTGGGATCCTCCTGGACCGGGGCATGAACCCGTGTCCCCTGCATCAGCAGGCAGACCTTGAACCACTGCGCCACCAGGGAAGCCCATGAGCAATTATTTTTAAATCACCCTCCCTTAAAAATTCAACATGTGTCAAAGGAAATCCACATGATTTAGCAACAGAAATCAAAAATAAGTATACTTTAGCCAGCATTACGAATTAAAAAACTAAGGAAAAATGAGTAGATGGAAACTAAGGAAACATAACAAAATCTCTAAAAAAACAAGAAAGGCAACAGCACAAAAGAAATACAAAATTTTGCTTGTCAATTCAGAATAAGAAAGAGGTACCACTACAATAACTCTTAAAAGTAGATTATTCATGGTCAGATCTTACAGAATATGGCATAATATATGAAAATCAAATAATAAGTATAAATATTGAATAATAAGAAAAATAATGTTTTGCTTAGAGTTGATATGGTTGCATATATAGAATATTCAATAACTCAATTAAAAATCTGTTGGAATAAATACAAAATATTTCTTAAGATTACTGGATATAAAATTAGTGTACAAAACAATCACCCTTTATCTATATTAACAATAACAAGAAATGGAAGTACAACAATAACCTTTTCAAAATAGAGAGGGAGAAAAAAATAGAAACAAACTTAAATAATGATACATGACGTATATGAAGAATGCTATTCCTTTTTTGTCGTTGTTGAGTATATATATTTATCTATTTATACTGATTCATAGGTAATTTACAATATTGTGTTAGTTTCAAGTGTACAGCAAAGTCATCCAGCTATAGATATATATTTTTTCAAAGCTCTAATTTTAAAAATTTTAAAACAATATTTTGAGTTTATATTTGTGTTTAATGTTACCTTATTTTTTAAAACCTTTCCAGTTTTGATATTTATTGTTCATATTTTGTTCCCAACACTCTAATCTTCATGCTGTATTTCAATGTAGTTTAAGTATAGCCGTCATATAGTAAACTTTTAAAAGTCGAATCAATCCCACATCTTTGTTTTCTTTGCCTATAAATTCACCCACTTGCCTATTTTCATACAGAAGCGTCTACTGTGGGGAGACCTTCAAGATGGCAGAGGAAAAGAAGTGGAGATTGCCTTCCTCCCCACAAGTAAATCAGAATTACCTCTACATGTGGAACAACTTCTACAGAACACCAGCTGAACGCTGGCAGAATACCTCAGACTTCCCAAAAGGGAAGAAGCCCCCCACGTACCTGGCCGTGTGGCTGACAGGGTCTTGGTGCTCCAGCCAGGTGTCAGGCTTGTGCCTCTGAGTGGGGAGAGACATGTTCAGGACATTGGTCCACCAGAGACCTCTGAGCTCCACATAATAAAAAATGGAGAAAGCTCTCCCAGAGATTTCCATCTCAATGCTAAGACCCAGCTCCACTCAACAACCAGCAAGCTACAGTGCTGGACATCCTATGCCACACAACTAGCAAGACAGGAACACAAACACACCCATAAGAGAGAGGCGGCCTAAAATCATAATAAGGTCACAGACACCTCAAAACACACCACCTGATTCGGACCTGCCCACCAGAAAGACAAGATGAAGTCTCATCCACCAGAACACAGGGACTAGTCCCCTCCACCAGGAAGCCTACACAAACCACTGAACCAACTTTACCCACTGGGGGCAGACAGTAAAACAATGGGAACTATGAGTGTGCAGCCTGTGAAAAGGAGACCCCAAATGCAGTAAGTTAAGCAAAATGAGAAGACAGAGAAACACACAGCAGATGAAGGAGCAAGGTAAACACCCAACAGACCAAACAAATGAAGAGGAAATAGGCAATCTACCCGGTAAAGAATTCAGAGTAATGATAGTAAAGATGATCCAAAATCTTGGAAATAGAATGGAGAAATACAAGAAACGTTTCACAAGGACCTAGAAGAACTAAAGAGTAAACAAACAATGATGAACAACACAATAAATGAAATTAAAACTTCTGTAGAAGGAATCAATAGCAGAATAACTGAGACAGAAGAACATGTAAGCGCCCTGGAAGATAAAAGAGTGCAAATAACTACCTCAGAGCAGAATAAAGAAAAAAGAAAGAAAAGAATTCAAGACAATCTCAGAGACATCTGGAACAACATTAAATGCACTAACATTCGAATTATAGGGGTCCCAGAAGAATAAGAGTAAAAGAAAGGGACTGAGAAAACATTTCAAGAGATTAGAGTTGAAAACTTCCATAATATGGGAAAGGAAATATTCAATCAAGTGCAGGAAGCACAGAGATTCCAACACAGGATAAATCCAAGGAGAAACATACCAAGACACATATTAATCAAACTATCAAATATTAAATACAAAGAAAAATTATAAGAAGCAGCAAGGGAAAAAACAACAAATAACATACAAGGGAATCTCCATAAGGTTAACAGCTGATCTTTCAGCAGAAACTCTGCAAGCCAGAAGGGAGTGGCAAGACATATTTAAAGTGATGGAAGGGAAAAACCTATAACCAAGATTACTCTACCCAGCAAGGATCTCGTTCAGATTCAACAGAGAAATTAAAACCTTTACAGGCAAGCAAAGGCTAAGAGAATTCAGCACCACCAAACCAGCTGTACAACAAATGCTAAAGGAAATTCTCTAGGCAGGAAACACAAGAGAAGGAAAAGACCTACAATAACAAACCCAAAACAATTAAGGAAATAGTAATAGGAACATACATATCAATAACTACCTTAAATGTAAATGGATTAAATGTTCCAACCAAAAGACATGGACTGGCTGAATGGATACAAAAACAAGACCCATATATATGCTTTCTACAAGAGACAAGAGACTTCAGACTTAGGTACACATACAGACTGAAAGTGAGGGGATGGAAAAAGTTATTCTATGCAAATGGAAGTCAAAAGAAAGCTGGAGTAGCAATTCTCATATTAGACACAATAGACTTTAAAACAAAAACTATTACAAGAGACAAAGAAGGACACTACATAATTATCAAGGGACCAATCCAAGAAGCAGATATAACAATTGTAAATATTATGCACCCAAAGTAGGAGTGCCTCAGTACATAAGGCAAATGCTAACAGCCATAAAAGGGGAAATTGACAGTAACACAGTCATAGTAGTGGACAAAAAATGCTGCAAGATGTGTGGTAGTATTTTGCGGTACGCGGGCCTCTCACTGTTGGGGCCTCTCACTGTTGTGGCCTCTCCTGTTGTGGAGCACAGGCTCCGGACACACAGGCTCAGTGGCCATGGCTCACGGGGCCCAGCCGCTCCACGACACGTGGGATCTTCCCGGACCGGAGCACGAACCCGTGTCTCCTGTATCAGCAGGCGGACTCTCAACCACTGCGCCACCAGGGAAGCCCTGTGTTAGTGTTTTTATCCATCTATTATCTTCCACTTTTAAGGGAGTAGTGCCTGTTATGATAGTGCTAGTGAACAGCTGTTAATTTCTGTAGCTGATTATTTCTGGGAATTGCCAGAATTATTGTCATTCAGGTTATTTGTTCAAATATCATCACATCTTTTATAATTTATATACATTGAAGGATTGAAAAAAACAGATTATGGGATATAGACATTAATTCACTGCTATGGAGCATGGAATATATTTGAAAAATGTTCAGATTAATACCATTTAGTACCTTAATGTTAGCAGCACATTTTAACCGGAACTTTAAAATACTGTTTGAAAGTGCTGACCTAGAAAGAGGCCCCTAAAAAATCATTCACTATGGATTTCTAACAGAAATAAGTACTCCTCTCTTCTGTACATCCCATCAATTTCTTGTCAGATCCAATTCAAAAATCTGATCTTGATCCTTTATGACTTCAATGAGGCAGATAAGAAGTTCTACCCTTTACTGAATTCTGCTTTTTAACAAAATGGTTTCTATGAAACTACACACACAGTAGTAGATACGTTCAAGTGATGGAAGTTGACTCTATTACTAATTAGAATCCAATTTCATGACTTTGCAGAAGCTTGTACAATTGTGATTTCTTATAATGACTAATTTGCAAGTGTCCTGTTTTGCCATATGGAATTGCATAAACCTTTCTTATGTTGTAAGTAATTAAATAATTGCAGTCCTTTTAGCATAACACTGTGTGGATTGCAAAGTGCTTTCAACACACATCAGTCCATGTAATAAATTGTAAATTGTCCTTTTCAAAAATTGCCATAAAACTTCAGAAAGATTCCAAATCATTTTGATCAAAGTGAAGAATGTTTTTTGAAATTAGATTGAATCCATAAGGCACCCTATATGTATTGCATACTTCCTTACCCTATAGAGATTACATAAAAGGGCAGCCATAAATTTCCTTAACTGCCATGGGGTATATAAGAATGAGAATCCATAAAATAGTACTATGACAAGTCGAAACAGTTAAATTGCATTGATAAAGTCAAATGCTTCTTATTTTGATGAGCACCAGGTACATAACTGGTGAGACCAAATACAAAATTAAAATTTGAAGTCCCTTGTTTAAAAATTAAGAATTCCAAGTTGGTGACAACAGAGCATTAACTCAAGCACGGAATTTTTCTGACTGTGGTTTCTTGTGTGACTGCACAGATTGCCTGCCCATGAAGCTGGCCTTGATTATGACAGTGCATATGCAATAGATTAACAGTAATAACAAAATTGTGAAAACCACTATGTGTCAGACACAGTGTTGGGTTGTCATATTCTGTATCACTTTTAACCTGAAGAAGAAACAAAAAACAAAACTGTGAGCACTACTGTTGTCCCACTCTAGAGATGAAGAAACTGAGGCTGGGGTTTTGCAAATTCACCCTATGTCTTTAGAAATAGACAATATTTCAATCCTTCATTTTTCTCCAGAGATGGATTTTTATTTAATTAATGTTTATAAATTATAAGGAGTGGGGACTTAACAGAGGGTTAGTCTAATTAAGAAATTTGAAAAACACTGAGCTCAGCTGAAGAGGAAGATGGCTCTAGTCAACCTCCCTACTCCCAGTCTCAGGCTTGAGTTTGTGGCATTCTTATATGCTTCTTTTTCCTAATTTTGGATATTTCTCCAGGGTGGAACGTTTTTCTTCTGTTGCAGTTTCTTTGATTAACATATGGTGAAGGATCAACTATGTAAATTATTTTAGTTCCTGTTTTCTCTATGAATGCAAGGCTTCGATAAGTCCTATTTTTCACTTCTTCCATATCTCCTGGTAAAGCTTCTTCTAAATTTTAGGGAGAAAATGAAAATGGTCTGCATCATAAAGATGCTACAATGTGGAGAAAACTTTGCCTTATACAGTTGTCCAAATTAAGCCATTACATCTGGAATGGAGAAACCTTAATGTCTACATTTATGTTGCTAGTGGGTTTCACATAATCAATCAAGTCTTCTACCCATCTACAACCCCTTTTGACCATAACATATTGTGGAAAAATCACCCTTGCCCATGCTATCATATGCTGGCAATTCCATGGTCAAGACCTTAAAATAAATTACATTTTTTCCTTTTTTTCAATATTTTAATGAACAAGTTTCTGGATGTATATTTAATCTTCCTTGAAAATATTAGGGTCAAATATCAAAGGAGTAATTACTGTCTAAACGGTTATGTAATTTATTAAAATCAACTTCAAATTGCTCTTCTAATTGAAAAGAAAATTACAAGTTTATTTTAGACAATCAGAAACTGTATAAAATATAAAGATAAAATCATCCCAAGTTGCAAAAATCACCCCAAATTACAAAAAGCAAAATTAGTCACTGTTAAAATTTTAGCATAGATTTCAGTCACATTTTAGTCATATTTCTTCTCCTCAGTCATATGTAATCTTCATATCTCTCATATTTCTCTCTTTGTGTATATACATACATGTATATATGTGTCTGTGGATTTGAAGTATCTATCATATTAATATTTTATATATATATTTGTGTATTGAGCCTTTTTTATTATACATTTTAGCATTAGCTTTTCCTCAGGCCATTAAAAATATTTCAAATCATAATTTTTAATGTCTCCATATTAATTTTCTGAAAGAATTATACAATATTTCCACCATTTAACCATTTGCCTGTATTTGAGATTTAATTTCAAATTTGTGCTCACATAAACATAGCTGTGATGAATATAATTTGCAAATATTTTATTTTCTTGAGTCACATTTAAAAAATTTAAGTTGCCATCTTTTTTACTGCCCAGTTATTTACTATAAAGTCTGTACTCATTTACACACCCATCTTGAATGCATGAGAGTGCTTATTTCACGGCCAGCTTTGGGATTAAACGACTTTTAAATCATTACCAATCTGAATCAGTAAAAATGATTTCTCATCGTTTTTACTTGTTTGTCTTGAACAGGGGTTCAAATGCAGATCAGCCATTGTCTTGCCAATTATCTATTTTGAGACATTGCATTTTAAAAAAAACAAGACCTACTGTTATTTATTATAAATTAAAGATAACACTTTGCAAATATGCTACGGATATTTTCCCACAGTTTGTTTTCCTCTTTATAATAGCCAATTATTTATGTATTTATGTTTTTTTTTAAATTGTAAAATCTTCAACTAAAAGAAATTGGAAAGAGGTTCAGGAAAAATAGAAAATATCTGTAGACAGATCTGAGCCCCAGCATAATCTAGTAGTCAACTGACTCAGGAGGGCCATTGACTGGAGAGAATTACCAGCCACAGTAGTGAGCCTTCACACCAAGTGAGCCTTCACACTAAGCTGAAGTGCCTTCCTGTCTCTGCTCTTTCTGTTACTTTCTTTTTTCAAAATAACAGCATGTAATTTACTATCAAATTTAAAAATTTTTTCTACTCACTGTTATTGTAATTTTAAATAGGAATTACATATTTTGAAATTTATCAAATGCATTTTTGGCATTTCTGTAGCACTAGCATGGTGAATTATAGTAATGAATTTTTTGGAATAAAATTAAACACTTGAAATAAATTCTATGTGATTATGGTTTGTGTTTTTTTGGCTGGATTTGCTTGTAGTTTATTTAGAATATCTGTAAACTGAGTGAGATTAGTCTGTATTATTTTGTACTGTTTTTGCCTATAGAAGCCTTATAAAATTTATTGGAAACTTTATAGCCTTTGCTTTCTTTGAATGAGTTTAAATAAAATAAGAACTATTAGATTCATGAAAATGTAACAGAGATCTCATTTAAAACTTTATGGATTCTGATTCCTTTCTTAAAATTTTCTAGCATTTTGATATCTTTCATGGATAATAATCTGTATTTGATTTCATAGAAGTTTTTGGTAAATGTCTAAATTCATTTTTAATATAAAGTAATCTATTTTAGTATGACTTTTAAATGTGTTAGCATAAATTTGCCAAGTAATATACAATTTTTAATATATGTTTTCTTATTCTTTATTTGTGTGTGCTTTTCCTGTTTTCCTTATCTAACTAAAATTTTGACCATTTTTTAATGTAAAAGTTCTTACTCTGGGATATGTTTCAGGTATATTTTAATTTTATAATTTATTAATCTCTACATGAATCATTATTATTCTTTCCTTTTCTATTCTTAAACTTGCTTTGCTAGTTTTTTCTTACTTTAGAGTTAAATGATAAATTTATTCATACATTTTTTTATCTGAACATTGAAATACTTTTTTTGGAAATTTAAGATTTTATTTTCAATTTTAGGTTAATTAACATTATCAGAAATAAATTTGAATTTATATTCTTTTTTATGTATTTTATTTTACTTTATTTTTTAACGTCTAAGAGAAAAACATATACCGTATTCTAACACATATATATATAGAATCTAAAAAAAAAAAAGGTTCTGAAGAAACTAGGGGCAGGACAAGATTAAAGACACAAATGTAGAGAATGGACTTGAGGACACAGGGAGTGAGAAGGGTAAGCTGGAACGAAGAGAGTGGCATGGACATATATACACTACCAAATGTAAAATAGATAACTTGTGGGAAGCAGCCACATAGCACAGGGAGATCAGCTCAGTGCTTTGTGAAATGTGTTTAATGTAATTATTTTTAATGAACAAAACTTAGACCATAACTCATACATTTTGAAATGCAAAATATTAAATATAATTATTTTATGAATATTTTAATTAAAATTTTAATTTTTATGGTCAACTTTATCTTAAAACTAAACTTTTATTTTCTTTATTGTAGTTAAAAAACACAGAAAATACTGTGCCATGTACAGTCATCACTAATTTGATATTCTTCAGTGTTTTAGTGTTTATTTACTGCTTTTATCAATTAGAGTAATGCTAGCTACTTGCAATAAACAAATGTCTAAATTTCATGGTATATATCAAAATTTTTTTCTCCCTTACATAATAGTCCATTGTAGATTTTATGTTTAATGGTTAGCTTTTCTCCACTTCATAACTGAAGGAAATGGCTTATGCCTTATTCCTGTCCTTTTTTGTCTTTTCTTTCTTTTTTTAATGTCTAAGACTCAAGAATTATTATCTTTCATCTTTTAGTTCTAATATGACATTTACATGTTTCTTATATGTTTTCTATTCTTGTGCCTTTTTTTCTTTTTTATTTCAATCTTTTTATTTCCCTAAATTATTAATCCATTTGCTTCAACTAACTTTTTCTGTATTATAAAGAAATACTACCACCAAATACCTGTAGCAAAATTATCTTTTTTTTTATTATGCAAGTTTAGACCTCAGTTAAGATCTACTACCTTAAAGCCCCTTTGAGTAAATCTTGATACACTTTGTTATTATTTCAGAATCATTGTTCTAGAAGAATCCCAAGGCTCTATTTCACCTACTTTCCAACCTTTAGGAGAAGACACACCTGATGTGCATCAGTTTAAAACCAGATTATTGAGCTACATTCATCACTTTAGGTTGGAATTTACTCTCAAAATAACAAAGAGCTAATACTTCCTTCTTTATAATGTGGACTTTGCATTTTCTCTCTTCACATGATTCCTTTAGTTTCTCACTTTGAATCCTCATCATGCTTTGAAATTGACACTGAAATCGAATACATTTTCCTTTACAACCTTACTTGACTAAGGTTTCAAGAGGTGTTCAAGTTGCCTGTACTTTTGGAGGGAATATCATTCCCAGGCCAAGCAGTAATTGGAATGGGTTTCAGAGTAAAGGAGTTAATGGGGCAACTCACTTAGAGAGGTCCCATCATCATGACTCACATCTGGACCATAACTGTTCACAAGGTCAGGTTTATTCAAAGGGATTTAAAATCCATAGTAATATACAGCATTTGTTTAATTTTGTCATCTATATTAGGAGAGTTCTCCAGAGTAACAGAACCAATAGGATATCTATCTATCTATCATCTGTCCATCATCTTCTATCATCTCTCTATCTACTACTTATGTATGTGTATATGTACTATCTGTCTATCTATTGAGAGATTCATTTCAAGGAATTGGCTCATGTTATTGTGGAGGCTTGGTAAGTTCAGAATCAGATGGAATAGGACAGCAGGCTAAAGACTCAGCAAAGTGTGTAGTTCAAGTCTGAAGGCAGTCTACTGGCAGAATTCTTTTTGCTCAGGAGAGGTCAGTCTTTCTTCCACTACAGACTTCTACTGATTGGATAAGGCTCACCCACATGATGAAGAGTAATCTGCTTCACTCAAGTTCACTGATTTAAATGTTAATAGTCCCAATTTTAGTCACTTATCTCACAAATTTGGGAAAATAGGATGGTGGGATTCTGCTACACTTTTGCTTCAAAAACTCCTTATAGATTTAAAATTAAAAACTATAAAATAACACATTTTTAAGGATATAAGCAATTTTTAATTCTTGTAAAAACATAACTGATTTTTTATTTCAGTATTTGTTTCAGTACAGTGCAGTCCTCCTTTGGTATTTTGTTTCTTATTCTCCTGAGATTTATGTCTATTTCTGATTCAAAGGAACTCATTTGATTTTTGTTTTAGCAATGCCTGTCTTTTCAGTCAGTAAATTGCTCTGGTTATCTGTAAGAAACTCCACTCTCTCTGTCACTGACCTTTTGTTCCTTCAATGCTTGAAAAATGTCTTATTATTTGTCTTCTTCTGCAATCTTCATTTGCCGCCTTTCCTTTCCTTATCATATTTTTCTTTTTCACTTCAAGCTTCGAAATCATTTATATATGCATAGATTTTGCATGAGCTTTTCTTTCCCTGATACTCCTTTTTGCATTTGGTGTTGGCAGTGCAAGCATTGCCCCAGTGTCTTTATGTTCTGATGCAGTACATTTATGTAAAAAAAAAAAAAATTAATATTCACTCTTTCTTATATCTATCTTAACTTTCAAACTGAACTAGTAAAAACATTATTCACTTAGTCATTAAAGAAATTTATACTAAATACCTCTTGTGCTTTATAATGCTCCATTTGTTATAATTATGTTCAACTTAAGAAAAAGTGTATACTTTCCTGGTTCTTAATATAATATGTTTACATTTTCTTTTCTTGCTTTCTTTTTTTTTTTGACTTCATTTTCAGTTTTCTGGTATGCATATAGAATTTAAGAATATTGCAAAATCTGATAGAAACATTTTCACTGTTGCCCCAGAGGGCAAAGGTCTCTACTCTCTTTAACACATGTTGTTGTCAAAAATGACAAGTGGTATCATAGTTTTTTTAAAAAAAACAAATATTCTTTTTTTCAATGCAATCTGTTTATGCAAGGAATGTTTCTTCAATGAGAAAGGTTATACAATAACTATCTACATGACCATGCATGAGTCCCTTTGTACTGTGCATAAAAGCCACCCCAGTTGTGGCAGACCTAGAAGGCTCAGTTTCTCTGCTGCCTTCAGAAATTCATAAAGTTTAAAAATATTTATATATGTTGACTGTTTTCCATAACAGTTAGTAATTTTCACAAAGCTTCTCATCTAACTGGCTTATAATGATGAGGTGTATTCTTTCATAATGTTCTTTGAGAAAATAATGGAAAATAGTGAGTAAAATAGTAATGCAGTCTTAACATCAATTTTTTATGTTCATTACTTTTAGATTTTTAGATACTGGTTCCCCTATGATATCACTTCTGAAGAATGCAGGGTAATTTGCTTTCTTGTTACAGATGAGTAAAGTGCTACACCTAACCACTGAGCTGCTTACTAAAATGGTCTGGCTTGCTCCTGTTACCCGTGAATGAGGCAGCTCCAGCTAATTGGGCAATTAAAATTAAGAAAAATGCAGCACAGAGATTCTCCACATTTGACTCAACTCAGCATAAAATATTGTTAATTCAAAATTAAAATGAACTTCTATCTTAAATAAATACTAGGCTGTGTATTGATCCTTGCTTGATCTAAGGTTTTTTTTTGTTTTGTTTTAATATCTTGCTTGCTAAAAAAAAGTTTAGATTAGATGGAACAACATGAAATATTAAGTTATTTTTCTAGCACTAAAATGTCTGCCTTTCTGGCACATCTTGACCAGCTTTTAAAATAGGATATAGAAAATGTCAAAATCCAAAACAAATCATAGCCAATGGTAGAAACGAATCTGTTTTCATGTGCATAGTACAAGGTTTGACTAGTTCTCCAGTAGTGTAATGCTGATGCTTCTATCATGGATTTGAGCTTTTTTAGCAATACATAAGCAAACTAGTTTTGTATCATTCCATATATTTAAAAAGATACACATACAAATGTCTAGCCACAAAATGGCTATATATTATTTGTATGTATAATTTTCTTATGCTGTCACTTTAGAAAAAAAACTTTCTTTCCTTTTTTTTTTTTTTTTGGCTAACCTTAGGAAACATTCTCTAATTTTTTATTTTTAATTTACTTCCTTGATTCAGGTTATTCTACTTTCTTTTATTATACTGCTTACAATAATGAGTAACTTACCTTCATCATTTCTCCTGATGAAAACAGCATTTGTAAGGTTCTCTTCTATGACATTTATTGTATTCTTCCCCACACCTCCACTGTCCTTCTAGCTGGAACATTCACCTTTAGTGCCTCAGGTCTATTATCTGAGGTCAGAGATTTGTTCATTTGTAGCAAGCAGTTAGAGGGATCCTGCGTATCTCTTTTCCTGGGAATGTGTGCATGAAGTCTTCACAAGCAATTACTTTGATGTTCTGTAGACAGTGCCTTTGGTTTCCTGGGGTCATTTAATTTAAAGTGATCATGGCCTGTATCACAGCTGGCATTGTGTGCTCCTGCATTTTGTTAGAATTTTACTCTTCTATTCCATGGTAAAAAGATCTTAGCACATTGAATAAGGATGATGCTTTGCTTAGGGCTTCAAATGCAATGCAAAAGATAAATTGAGGACAGGGAAGAAAAAAGACTGATTTGCCTTTGCTATTTTTGTACTCTCTAAATATTAAGATTATGGTTGAATTGTTGAAGGGCTAGCAATTACAATCAGTATATGAGTTCATATAATTTGCTTTCTTCACTACTCCATAGTCCATATTTTTCTGAGTATATATGTAACACTTCCTGGCTTTCTTTAGTATCAACAGCCATTTTGAGGCTGTATTTGTTGATCCTGTAAGAGGGGAGGATACAGTATCTGATGATTATCAAATATTATTGCAGTAGTTAAGTCTCCAATATCTTGTATGTAACTATGGAAAGAATACAGAGTATACTAAACCATTGTTCACAAGTTGTACATATCATGAATTTTGTACAATTGCAAAAATTAATGCAATTTAATATGACTTTTCAGAGTCCCAAGGTGTAATACACGTAATAGACCTGAGGAATGCAAGTGCCAACCTTAACCAAAAAATTAATAGATTCAATCTTAAAAATATTTTGTAAATATAAATCTGAAATTTTATGGTAAAATTGACATTATATTATACAACGGTAGTCAAAGTTTAGAACAAAATATTGTTTGCCACAGATATTTTTAGAAGGTGATAGAGACTGTCATCAAAAACCAAGCTAATAGTCTGTTGTGGAGGCTTCACTCTTTTTGTTTCTTTTTTAACCTCTTTATTGGAGTATAATTGCTTTACAATGTTGTGTAACTTTCTGCTGTATAACATAGTGAATCAGCTATACGTGTACATATATCCCCATATCCCCTCCCTCTTGCGTCTCCTTCCCACCCTTCCTATCCCACCCCTCCAGGTGGTCACAAAGCACTGAGCTGATCTCCCTGTGCTATGTGGCTGCTTCCCACTAGCTATCTATTTTACATTTGGTAGTGTATATATGTCCATGCCACTCTCTCACTTCGTCCCAGCTTTCCCTTCCCCATCCCTGTGTCCTCAAGTCCATCCTCTACATCTGCATCTTTATTCCTGCCCTGCCCCTAGGTTCATCAAAATAAGTTTTTTCTTTTTTTCTTTTTTAGATTCCATGTACATGTGTTAGCATACAGTGTTTGTTTTTCTCTTTCAGGCTTCACTCTTAATTAATGTCACTTCCTTTTATGGGTTCATTCTAGTTAAGATGTTCTCTAGCTTCAAGGAAGAATAGCAATAAAGTATATGGAGGTAGAATTACAAAAAGGCAAAGTGTTTTAGTCACCACTTTTTCCTTTATATATGTTACCACCGTTGTTTCTGACATGTATATCAGAGCATTGTCTTAAAGTAAGGCAATGTTCAATTTTGTGTATTTAAGTAAACAATTTCAAAGATAAGAAAATGTTAACAGCAACTGAGTTCCAAAGCCTTGTTATATGTAGTGTGGTGATGGATCAACCTGGGTGCAGCTCAGAAATGCAGGCTCCAAGGCCTCACCTTAGACCCTTATGTCATAATTTGCATTTAAACAAAATCTCCTGGCAATTTGTATTCATTTGTATTCATTCAAGTTTGAGAAGCACTCCTCTAAAATACTCTTAGTTTGCCATCAGTTAAATACTATTTATCATGACCTCAGAAGGCCCTTTTCTATATGTGCCTAGAAAATAAGAACCAAAGTACAAATTTACTGTAAAAGGTGCTGAATAAGGCCAATGGTATAGGAGTAGATGTGAAGAAGTGTGTTATGGCCTCACAATTCAGTTATAAACCCTGTGATATGAGCATTAATTTCTTGGGGAAGTATAGCAGCTGACATGTTTCAACTATAGTAACTGGCTCATTAGAGAAACCTAGTAATATCTGCTTTTTTTCTCAAGTCATACAGCATTTTTATTATTATCTTGTTCTATAATATTTCTAATGATTAAAGCTAGTACAGAATGCTTTATATAAAAGATGAGTCTAAATATGAAATAAATACACTAAACAAAATGAGTCCCTCATTATTTTCTTTTATTTCTAAGAACTTAAAAAAATTGCATTATATATTTTTTCCAAATAATTGGAGTCATTATTCAATTGTGAATACATTTTTTTCATGCTGAGGAAACTTTTTTGTATGGGCTTTCTTTTCTGCTATATTTGTGAGTATAGATTTGCTTTAAATTTTCTTTCAAGTGTTATTTAAGTTCTAATTATTTTTTGCTAAATTGTTCTAACTAGCATAGTCCTTTAGAAATTCTCTTTAGATAATCCACAATATTCATTTCTCATTTTGAGAGCAAATGTGTATGTATGCTCTGCTGAAGTACTAAGCCGCATAATCCTCACAAGTTAAATTCAGATTTCTCCAGGTCTCAGGATGCCTTAACTAGAGTACCAAAACACCCCAAACAGTTACCTATTCACTCTGGAGTTTGAGTAGTAATGAGATATTCACACAGCAAAATGATTTACAGTTCTTGAAAACAAAGCATATTGCAAACATGAAATATGGTAATGGAATTTCTCAGACTTATACTTTTGAACTTCTGGCATTTTCTTGAGGAAAACGGGGAAGATGAAATGTCTGCTTTTGTTTCCAAGCTGCTTTGAGTTGTGCTGTTTCCTCTAGTATTTCATAATGAGTCTGGATGTTTTCTGGCAAAGACACATCTGTGAGTTACTGCAAGATAATTCTGCAGGACATCAAAGAAATTAATGACACAAATAGTTAATTCTATTTCTAAAAGAAATAGCTGCCTTGTAGAGCTAGAAAGTAGCTGAGGCTACTGGCATAATCTGAGTCAATTATACTGAATTCACATAGGGTGATTCTGTAGTTCTCAGCTCCTCCCTCTAACAGCTGTTCTTAATCAGTCCTGAATCCTTAGATCAACCAATGCCCCCTACAATGCTGACACTGTCCTGCTCAAGCAAGACGCCTTAATAATTGTTCACTCATTTGGATTAAACTCCCCCATCTCTGGCCTTTCTACTTTTTGCTTCCTCTTAGTTATTTCTGACTTCTTTGTATCAAATATTAAAGATTTCTTGTTGTTTTTCTTTGCCATAAAATGTGAAATTTACACAAACTGTAAAATTCGCAATGACTGCTGATTTTTTTAAACATCAGAGTGGAGGTCCAGAGAAGTGTAAGAGCTTCACTTTTACTCACTAGCTATGGCTAATTGCTAGAGCTAAAAAAAAAATAAAAAATTAAGAAATGAACATTTATATTCCCATTTAAAAATTATTTCTTGAACTATATCTGTAATCTATGGTATTTTTTGCCCATCTGTCTTTTGCATGCCATTTAGGACTAAGACTGACATATTTGCCAAATGGAAAAGAAATAATTTATTTGTATCCAGCCCACGTTGACTTTCTCTAGCATCTATTTTCAGAGAGTCATAGAAAAATAGAACTGATCCTACATCTTCTGAGACCATATTTCTACATTTGCATAAAACAATAGCTATTGTAAACCAGACAATGATTAATGATTTTAAGGAAGAAGATTCCTTTACCAAAAATTAATACCAAATTGCCACACTATGGGGTATCCATGTTACATTATATTTAAAAATATAAACTGTATATAATCTGGTATCTCCAATGGGGACAATGAAATGCATCCTTGTAAACCACCAATGAATAGCTGAATTCTCAAAGTACCCTGATTCCTGGTCCTAGTTAAAGTAGTTACTGTTTGCTATATATGAAGCTAGATGTTTAAAACTATTATGTAATTCAGATTTTCAATATAGTTTCAGTATAAAAACCTGCAAGGTAAGTTTACTGATATGCAGTGAATTTCATGAGGTGAATTCCCCTGTTTTCATTGGGATTTCCACCCTGAGAACAAAACAAGTCCTTCTCCAACAGTTCAGTCCCTTGCTGTCCTACTGTCCCAGCTGTTTTAGAATCACAGAGGTAAAATGGTCATACACAGCATAGCAACCATACTCTTTACTTATCCATATGACCATATATTTCCTGGTTTCCTTATTCCTGTAGTGATTCAGTCTCTTTGACCCAGGTATTTCTACACTTTTCAAAATTATCCCTTTCTTCTCACCACCTTCAAAACCCCATTTTTAGTGACTTTTTTAAAGGAAGTTATCATGGAAGCAAACTAAGCAATTAATGATCTTATGCTAATCCATTAATAATTCATTTAACTTGATATGTTTCTCTTCCCAAGAGTGTCTGCATTTCGAGAGAGATGAAAAGTCTATGTTTATTCTAAGGCACTTCCAATATGGAATTTCTAATGATGGGAAAGTGTCTTTAGGTGGGAGCAATTTTCTCACGCTCTCATCACAGATGTCCATGAGGAATGGTGTGTTGGAGCTGGTTTGTACCAACTTGCGAGAACCTATTAATGGAAATGAACGTTGTTCCCATATGTCTTACATTCTAGTGCATGGTAGCAAAAACAACAAAATACCCCCCTCCCCCCCAAAAAAAAAAACCCAAAGCAAAAGCAAGATACACATGTAAAATATATTTTAGGTAAGGTGGACAGTGAAAAATTGTCAGTGGACAGTGAACCCCTCACTGAGAAGGTAAAATTTGAATTGTGACTTGAAGGAAGCAAGGGAGTGAAACTAGCTGATATCCAAGGCAGTGTATTCCCAGTGGAGACAGTGGCAAGTGCAAAGATCCTGGGGCATGAATGTGCCTGTTGTGTTTGAGGAAAAGTGAGGACCATATGGATAGGCCTGAGTGAGACAGGGATGAGGAGTTGGCTATTAGGGCAGAGAAATAACGTAAGGCCAGATCACAGAGGGCCATGTGGTTATAGTAATAACTGTGGTGTTTACTCTAGGTGATATGAGATGCTTTTCGAGCATTTTGAGCAAAGGAATGGCACAGAAACTCATTTTTTCATGGGCTCTATCTGGCTGCTGTAATGAGAATAGATTAGAAGGGAAAAGAACAGACAAGAGAAACCTACTAGGAAGCTGCTGTCCTTAGCTTGGACTACAATAATTGCAGCAGAGATGGTAAAATGTGAGTGAGATTCTTTGAGAAGATATGGATTGAAGGAGAAAGGAATTAGGCTGACTCTAAGGTTTTTACTTCAGCAACTAGATGTGGGGAATTCTCAGTAAGTAATGGCTTGGAAGAGAATCACAGATACTATTTTTGGACGTATTATATTTAAAATGCCTGTTAGACTTCTAAATGGAGATGTTGAGTAAGCAGTTGCATATACACAAGTCTGAAGTTCAAGGAAAAAGTACAGGTTAAGGTTATAACTTGGAGTGTCATCAGCAAATAGGTGGTATTTAGATCAGGAGGCAGAATGCGAGTAAATACAAATAGAAAAACAAGTCTGTTGAGTAGGTTAGACTTCATTCAGATTATTGTAGTTAAATCAGTACCTACATAACAGTCTCCCTCCTCCCCTGACCTCTGCACACATATGTTAATAGAAACAAAACACTTATTCCATTGCACATTCTTTATAAAAATCTGATTATCTTCTACTAGTGCTTTAAGACTCAGCTTCAACATTACATTCTCCATATGTCTAGAGAATGGCTGAGTTGTCACTTTAATGGAAAATCATAGAATCACACGTTAATCCCCTTTTATTTAACTTACATTCCTGCATTGTTATTGTTTCTTGTATCATCTTATTCACCCATCTGATCATGAACTTGGTGAGGATCCCATACTTCCAATGCTCAGTACTTAACTTGAAAATTTGAATACACTTAGTGTGTTATTGAATAAAATAAAAGAAATAATAATAGAAAGTAATTGGAGAAGAAGGATAAAGAGAGTTTTCAGGGTAAGCAGTGGAAGAGGGGGGTCAGAGAGGAAGACTAATACATATTTTATCTAGTGCATAAGCCTGGTTCTGAAAAGCTGCTTGCAATTTTTACAAACATGGAATACATACTGTATAACTTAGCAGAACACAATTCAATTTCCTCTTCTGTGAAATCAGAGTGTTGAATTAAGTCCCTTCCAGCTTTAAACTGCAAAGGATTTATGACTCTCAGATTCCCAAGTGAAATATGATCTGAGGTTCGTGTACGTTTCTCTTCCCCGTGTTTGGTCATGCCTAATTATCTAAAAACCTTGGGCTGGCTGTGGATGCCCTCACTACCCCTGCTTAGTCTCACTTCCTCTCAACCCCGACTTGGTAGACTTTAATACGCCGATTATTTTACAAGTTATTATTACCCTCAAAAGTTCATTTCTGCTGTATTTGCAATATTTGTATGTGTTCTGTGTTGCCTTGACTTTCCTTTTCACTCTCTAAAGCAAAGCAAAACAAAACAAACAAACAAAAAAGACAAAACACTCTTTTTTCCTTCTTTTTAAAAATGTTGACATTAGGCAAGGAAATTAGCAGTAGATACTATCATTTAAAAAATGCTGAAAAAGACATTGGATAGAAAAATGTGACAGGATTCTGCAGTGATTAAATTCATTCGTTCATGGAATTTCAGAGGAGTTTGCCATTGATTCATACAACTCCATATTTTTCCATATATTACTGAAAATTAGTTAATAAAGACCTGCCCTTATTCTCTTCCCATTTTTTCTGCTTCATTCAAAGGTTGATGCTGAAATATAAACCAATGAAACATGCATGATACGGATTTCATTATAAACTGATTCCATTTAATTCAGCCTCCATGGTGACTGGTTTCTGAAACTAGGCACTTTTTATGCCAACACTAAAAGCCCAAAACCTTTATTCTTCTTCGTAGATTATAGAAAATCCCATGGAGAGAAGTATTAGATTTAAAATTCAGGTGTTTATAGTGAAGTTAAATCAAGTCCCAAAGTCTTAAGTTCATTAAACTAAAACATATCAAGGCAACTTTAAATCACTTTCTTACTTAGTGCTTAAAAAAATAACACAAGCCCATTAGTTTTCCTGTTCTTGCCAAGTATACAACCTAGAGTTGATTTTTCATTAGAGAGGAGATTAAATTTAAAAACGGGAATAATGGAAAGCTTAAGTGATACTAAGTGAGTCGTATTACATTTATAATCTAAATTCCTCCTTTGCAATTGTTAAATAATTAAATAAATCATATTTTAGTACACTGCTTTAGCTCCAATATGATTATTTTGTCTAACGCTGGACCTGACTTCCTACCATTAATTGTACGTATTAATTGGGAATCATTTCAACCAATCAAGTGGCAGGTGCTTACTAATTTTCTATAATGTGATCAATGCTGTGTTTGGTTCTATAGAACAGGAGCTTTCAAACTTTTAAACTAAAATCCACAGTTAAGAAATATGTCTTATATTGTGAACTGGCATACATGCACACATTTCAACAGACAGAAAGTTTCAAGAAACAAGACACAGGTTGATATTTGTGAAACACTCTGAGGCTCTCTCTTATTTCTACTCTATTGTGCTATTTTATTCTGTATCATCAAACATGTTTATTGGGATCTAGGACCAGCAGATTAAAAAAAATACCACTGTAGAGTACATAAGGACTCTGTCTTCAAAAAGGTTGTGACTAGGTCAGGAGAGAAGAATAATACAAAAAAAATATAGTTTAGGGCTTCCCTGGTGGCGCAGTGGTTGAGAGTCCACCTGCCGATGCAGGGAACACGGGTTCGTGCCCCGGTCTGGGAAGATCCCACATGCCGCGGAGCGGCTGGACCCGTGAGCCATGGCCGCTGAGCCTGCGCGTCTGGAGACTGTGCTCCACAACGGGAGAGGCCGCAACAGTGAAAGGCCCGCGTACCGCACAAATATATATATATATATATATATATAT
>NW_021703785.1:45041421-45047713 GCF_005190385.1 Monodon monoceros | reverse complement strand
AAATATATATATATATATATATATATATATATATGTGTGTGTGTGTGTGTATGTATATATATATATATATATATATATATATAGTTTAATATAACAGTCAGTGAAATTGTCTTCAAAAAGACAGAACTTCAGCTTGACTTTGAAGAGCAAGAAGAATGTGGCAAAATGAAGGTACAAATGGGAAAGCCCAAATCATAGAAAGGAAGTGGCTGTGTTCCCAGAATAGTGACAAAATGATCCTGGTTTAAGAGAAATCGTTTGTAGTTAGGTGTCTAATAACTGAGAGTAAGAAAGAAAATTACACCTAGTATAGGGGAGACTAGATTTTGATTATTACAAATGTGTGAATGAAATGATATTTAAGAAAGATTGTAGTATAAAAAAATATACTGAATGAATTGTAGAGGAATGATTATACTCCTCTGTAGCCCACAGAGGGAGGAAGACCCACTGTGGCAGTAACTCTGATGTTATGAGTAGAATCTAGAAAAATATAATTAATATTCACTCATTAAACAAATATTTAGTAAGCACCTGATAGTAAGTACTGTAATAGATGTTGGTAATAAGTGGTGAACTAATCAAAGTCCCTACTTTTGTAAAACTTAATTTCTAATGAAGGAAAAAAGATAATATCTGAAAAGAACAAATAAAATAATTTTAGATAGTAAAAATGCTATGAAGAAAATGAAGCTGCCTTAGGAATTATAGTTATTGAAGTCAGGGGATGGAATCATTTTAGCTGCAGGGCAGCAATGCAGAAACTGGGAAGAGAAAGCAGAGCCCACACCAGGAGTTTCAATTCTATATGTGACCCTTGCATGTCACATGGGAAATTAACAAACATAGGACCTGCAAACATAGGACCTGGATCATGAGACCACAAATGCTTTGTAAATATGAAGATATCATGAAGAGAGTTTAACCTATTCCATGAGCTGTGGAATTCAGAAGGCTCTCCTTCTGACTCCAATAGTTCATGTAATCAGATTCTAAATCAATTATTCTTACATTTTTAAGTGTCCAGGTGGTCTAGGTGCCATATGGGTTACTGTAGGATTGTTGAGTTTCAAAGTCATAACAGAGCAAAACAAAAGTAGCATTTGCTTAATAACTGTTTCAATGTGAGGTCAGCCAAAAGCATGGTCCACATATCACATGAATCAGAATCTCTAGGGATTATTGCTCAAAATGCAAGCAATTGGACCCTCACCCTAAATCTGCTTGATCAAGTTCTTTACAAATGACTGGAAAATCTACATTTATAACAAATATTCCAAGGGTATCCTAAGACTACTCGAGTTTGAGAATCACTTTTATTTTACAGTTGAGTGAACTGAAGCTAGGGAGATTAAATGATGTTTATGAGCATATTGTCAGTGATAGAGCTAAAACTAGTTTCTGAGTTTTCTTCTTGTTAAAAGAGGATAGTTTTTGTATTCAGACATATCTGACTATAGAGTTTGACTCTGCTTTTTACTGGTTATGTGGCCCACATCAAACAAATAAAGGTCCCTGAGCCACCAAGTCTTTGTCTGAAAATTGGGAAATAATACCTACCTTAAAAGTGTTGCTTAGATTGTTTTTTTTTTTTTTGCAGGAATCAAGATACATTTTTTTAAACCACGAGCACCTGTCATAAAGAGTACTCCATGGACTGTAGCTATTGTTACTGTATCTGCTATATTGGGGTTAGAAGAACAAGTGATCAACTGCTTGGACTCTGAAGGCAAATGATGTATGATCAGATCACAGCTTTGCCATTTACTAATTTGGTGACCTTGGGGGAACTGTGGTGACCTCACTGTGCCACAATCGGTAAAGTCGTGACAGTGGTGTAACCACCTCAAAGATTTGCTGCAAAGATTAAATGAATTAATACAAGTAAAACACTTAGAACAAGGCATGTCGTGTTCTCATGTATAAGTTCTCAATATGCTACTATTATTATGTACTCACACAGAAAGAAAAAGAGAAATAACCTCAAGGAGGTCATTGCTCGTGGGGCTGCTACTGAATAATCAGGCATTTTCAGTGAGAGAAGAATAAGTGTGAACCGTGAAGCATATAAAAGAGGTCAGTGCAAACTTAAGAGTCAGGAATGTTTGGATACCTGTTTCTCCTGTACATAGAGTTGTCTCCTTGGATATTTCACATTTAGGTAAGACCGAAGATTGTGTAGACTGCAAGTTTCCTCTGGGTGTCCTTGTTCTGCTGTTTATTTTTATCAACTGTCTTTCTCCTTCTTATATTTTTTCTCATTCTTTTACTCTGGGCAACTTTATGTTTTCTTTGGATTTTCAGTAAGCCAGTGAGACAGAATGGTGGTTGTTACATTTAAAAATATTTTATAGCTTCTTATCTCTAAAAATATTGTATTTATTGAAGCCACAAAATAAATTATTATTCCCAAAGAGAAGAAATGAATTTGAAAAATTCTTGTTCATGAAATAATTCAGATCAGCAACTTATTAGGCTCCTCAGATAATATAATAAATACCATAATCAGCTACTTTTATCTTAAAAGATGTTCATTACGATTACCATTAGGTTGAGTGAGTCACATTTGTATGTGCACATAAAAGCAGGCAATCACTAAGTCTTGATGATCCTACTTTCAAAATGGTCTCAGACTAGTTACTTGTATGTCTCAGACCTTTAACTCCACTGCCACCACCGTATTATAAGCAGTAGGTCGCTAAAGGATAGCGTAATAGCCTTCTACTGGGTATCCTAAAGCATTCCCCGTGCACAAACATTGTGATTGTTTAAAACCACAAAGTTCTCCACATCACTCCTCTGCTTCAAGCAATTAAATGGCTTTTCATTGCTCTTAGGATAAAGTGAAAAATCCCTTAAAGACCTATGTAGTCTGGTTTTCCCCTCCCTCTTGTTTCCTATGTTACTTCTCTCTCTGGACTTTCTATAGTGTCATGTACCCACATCCTTTTCAGGCCTTCCTACTGAATTTAACCACTGCTCTTTCTCTTTCTTGCTCTTCATCCAATACCAACACACGCAGACAGAGATACATTTTTACATAGCTAATTTTATTCTTAAACCTATCTAATTTCTCCAAAAAATCTTCTCTGATTTCACAGTATATGTTAGTCTTCACTCTTTTTACCAGCCTAGCACCCTATAGTATGTTTTTACTTTATAGTCTTTATGACAACTGAGTCCAAATAAAAAATTACTTAAGATTTGTGGACCACATTGTATCTAAACTCCATCATGTCAGAGTCCAGGCAGGAATTGTTCAATATTACATTCCAATTCCTGGAAAAGTGCCAAGCAAAGATTAAGAACTCAACAAATATTTGTTAAGTGAAGAATACATTAATGAATAATATGCATGATTGAAATTAAAAAATTGGGAACATATTACTATCAATAAAAGGCACTACTTACATTGACTAAGCAGACTTTAATTTTAACAATTAAAAATTGTGTTAGAGTAGGTAACACAAATGTGCATATAACAATAACAGAATGAATCTCTATTGATTTCTTCTTATTTTCTGATCATAGATGCTTTTTCCTTATTGTGATAATTAAGCCTTAGTGTGACATATATGCAGATTGATATTAATTTGAGTTAATGAAGATTTATGGAATGATTTGCAAGTATTGTCCATTAGTACCAAATGAAGTAAAGTGAATACAATGGTCTTCTGTTAGGTTTTGGTCTGCAAAACATCTTTTACGTTTAGAGCAAGACTTTTCCATCTACTGGATTATCAATCAAATGGCCCCAATGACTCCAGCCTAGATGTGGGTGTGAGATCAGTGTTACTCAATCAAAACTTTCCCATGAATAAATGGGTGATTATGGTGTAGACACATGATCTAAGCAGAGCCAATCAAAATTTAATTTCAGTGATCTCTATGAACATTCAGAGTTAAGGTCTTCCTTCTTTTGAGATTGTAACTACTTAATTTTGAGCTTTGGGTGCTCATCTTTCCTGTGAAGTAGAGACAGTCTGCTTAAAATAGAACATAGGTAAAAAAAAAACCTGAGAAATGTTAGAGAAACAAAATCGCCCAGTTCTAGTTGTCCTTTTGGAATCAAAATCTTAATGAAATAAACAACTTTTAAATATTTAATCTAATTTAAGTTTGCATTCTATACAGAGTTTATAGAGGTAAATATTTTCTTTGACCTACTCCTTAAATGGGATGTGAGTGTAGACATGTGATACAGTATTGTCAAAAATAGATTTGTAGATATGCCTCCTTTGAATACAAAGATTAAAGCTGAAGGAAATCTAGAATATTGTAAAAAATTTACTGTGAATTTTTACAGACCAGAACATGTGGACAGCATTACATACAGCAATGTGTCCATATTAAGGAATATGTTACAAAATTGATGTGTACCAAGGAGACCAAACGGAATACGTGAGGGATTTACAAACCATGTTGTATCAGCATAGAGTGTTTAGCTAGGGGAATAAAGGCTAAGAGGAAACATAATACTAGTTTTCAATATTTGTAAGGCTGTCATGCACAGGAAAGAATAGAAATGTTCCTGTTTCATGTTAAAAAATATATACAGGAAACTGGGGTACAATGTTGGATGCCAAATTCTTAGATCAATATTAAGACTCACTTTAAGAAATGTATAGTAATGGAGGAGTTGCTCTGTAAGTGGTTTCCAGGTACTGGAATTTTTGAGCCAATTTAGTTATTTCTTATCAGGAAAGTTGTAAAGAAGATATTAAAGATGGGAGAATGAAGTGTATGGTTTCTCACTTTATGAACCATTGTTTACAATAGTCAATGAAAAAACAGCCCAATAGTGAATATATATATATGTGTGTGTGTGTGTGTGTGTGTGTCTATATATATACATTCTTTAGAAACAAGTGATCCCAATATTACTTTATCTTTCTTACTTCTTCTTCCTTTTATTTTTAACATATTTTTCTTAGAGTGTCTAAAGTCAAAAATACTTTTTTTTTTCCTGAACATTATGGCTAATGTGCTGAGAAATTACTTGTGAGCAAATCTCAAAGTGCCTAGATCATTTACAGATATGTTCCCCTTTAATCAACTTACTGATCCGTGATCACTCAACTGATAAAAAACACCTGTAAGTAGTATGGAAGACTTTGAAGGTAATAAACTTCAAATGATGATGATAGGTTCATTTACATAAGTACATTGTAAAAGAAAAAAAAAATAACCTCATAGATAAAGATGACTAAACTTAGATACTCATTTTAAAAATATGAGGGAAAAACCTGTACTGAAAATGTGGGTTCATCAAAAGTCCTCATTTCTCCCATCCTAGAAAAACTGCTCTGTCGTTTGTCTTTATAGCAACAGAATGCCCAAAAATAAGAGTGAAGTGGATAACACCAAACATTTGTTTTTTTTAGTTGCTAATGTGTAAACAGGACTGCTCAATAACATCTGATTCTCTAAAAAGTTCCGTTTTTAAAAATCACTGAATTTTAATGCTGGAAGTGACCTTGGATGGAAAATCTGTCCGAATTTCAAGTTTTATAGATGATGTGCAAAACAAGACAGACAAAAATACTAACAACATTGTGGATACATAGTAATTCTGCCCCCTCCCTTAGGAGGAAAATAATGTCCAAAAGCCATAATTCTATTTACTCTGAAAAACTATTAATGTCAAAATATTTTCACACAATGGAGAAATTTTAAACAGAAAAAACAAAACAAAACAAAACAAATAGCATTACATCTAATGCAGTACAATTTTTATGTCAGATTTTGCCATTGCTGTGGTGAGGTCTCTGCTCATGAATTGACCCTGTATGAGTGTGAAAGACTGAGAATGGGGAAGGGGCCCTATACATAGAAATTGGTATATTTTGTGACACAATTTTTCTGATGATGTCCATCTGACAGATATGAGATGAGAACCCAGGTTAATAGAGCTAACATTTAACTCTCATATCACAATATCTGGGACATGGTATGACCCAATGAACCTTAATCCCCCTTGTATATTCCAAGTCTCCTGATTACAACTTTGAGGCTCTCACTTAGGAATTCACTTACTGAATGGGAAGGAAAAAGATGTGACAAGTACTATTAATATTAAGCTGATGAAAATATCAAAAAGCAAGAAGTAGGTTTTATTTATACAGTCGTGTTGTATTTTGATATAAAACTAAGCTTTTTTTTGACAACTTTATTGGAGTAAAATTGCTTTACAAGCAATTTTCTTGTGTGTTAGTTTCTGCTTTATAACAAAGTGAATCAGCTATATGTATACATATATCCCCATATCTCCTCCCTCTTGCATCTCACCCCC